>NW_009647444.1:1366753-1385563 GCF_000708025.1 Charadrius vociferus
AGGTCCTTTTTACAAAAGCAGCAAGGCTCCGTGCTTAGCTGTTCCTGCCTTCAGCTAAAGCGCATTTGCTGCAATACACTCTGTTACTCAACAGCCTGGTTCGTTTAAGCGTGGTTAATCATGTGCATCTTACATATACTGGTGGTGGTGGTGTGCCCTCCCTGTCGGAGACCTCCAGGCAGCGTCCCTCTGTCCTACAGGCTTGACAAACAGACCAGGGGCAGGGAGGGGGATGCCACCTGGCTTTAGCAAAACAAATTTGTAGGGAGAGCTATTGGCTTTTATTAAATCAGTCCGTGCAGGTGGGGGAGTAGGTGAGCTCTGGGTCAGGCAAGCCCCCCTTGGCACAGACTTGGACCCGGATGGCTTTGGTCTCTGCTGCCATGGATCTTTCCTTCCCAGGTCGGCTGCCTAATAGCAGGTTCACCTAGCTTTTTATGGCCTGAGCACTGGGAAGAGCCTCGCTTTTACCTTTAGTGCTCTGAATTACAATGACATTGCTTCTTCAGGACATGAGGTGATTATCAGGCAAGATCAGAGCGAGAAGTCTCCTGCCTGTACTATGGAGGTTTCATGAACGCAGCAGCGGGCAGGCAGGGACGGTTGCGGTGCAGCATCAGGCTGCTGCGCTTCCCGGGGGAGGCAGGCAGCACCCAGCAGGCACTGCCTGTCCTTGCAGGGGCTACGGCAGTGCCAGACCCTGCTCCAAGCACTGGTCTATCAGCTCTCAGACCTGGCCAGATCCCCCATCCCAGCTGGAAAGGAGAAGAGCTATGCTCTGACCAAGGGCAAGAAGCACAGGGACCATTAGAAATGTGTGTGAGGGTCTCCCGTGCTGTGCACTTGGAGTGAGGTACTTCACCCAGCAGTGTGTTAGCTGTAGCTAGCGCGTACGCTCCCCGAAGATGGCCTTGGAGACACCGGGCTGGAGCATCAGCTGCTGGTGTCAGTGGTCCCAGAGGTGCTGCCGAACAACAGAAATGAGGGGAATGGGGAGCTGCCGCTGCGCTTACACAGGGCAGAAGTGTGCGGTGCGGGGTCAATGCCGCGTGGGAAGGGAACTGAAAACTCAGCTTCCCTGTCCTCAGCAGATCCAGGCCCAAAACACAGGACACGGAGCTCTCTTTTACCCCACAAATGCCATCCTCGTTAATTTTCAATTAGCCTAGTGTTTTAGGCAAGATTTGCTGCCATTATAAGCTCCCACCGCCAACTTCCCTCACTGACTATGTAACACCATGATTTTTCCAACTTTTGATTCCTCCCAGTGCTGGTCTGCTCTGAGGAGGTCTGGGCAACTTCCTCAGAAGACCTGAAGCCTGGGAGCAGCTGGGAGGAGGCAACAGGAGTTAAGACAGGGGTAGCAGATACCCACCCCAGCTGGACGCAGGCGCTGTGTACCTCATGTTGGCACTGCCTCTAGTTCGGGCAGCAAAATTACTTTGGTCATAACTAGCAGAACAGTGGAAACACAAAAAGCCCCTCTCCAGTGCTGCAGTGGTTGTTTCTCCCTATGCACCCAGCGTGTGATTATGTTTTTATTTATATTTTTGTCATGTTTGGTAGTAAAACCTGTTGGAAACAGAACATTTTTCTTCTGACAGTCAGGGAGGGCTTTGCTGTGTTGTATCACTATCAAACAAAAGAACTTCTCCCTTCCTTGCGCTGGTCACTCACCCAGTGACATGACTCATGTGCTGAGCGCCAGCTCTGCTCCAGCACAGAAGGGAAACCTCAGCTTCCGCTCTGAAACTACACCGCCTCCAAAAAAACCGCACTATTTCGAGTGGCCAGCACAATGTCATGAGACTTGCAGCTCCCCTTGCTTCAGAGCAACTGAAGTGCATGTACAATGGAGGAGGCCTGTTGGCTTTTACACTTGCCAGGTTTGCCCTGGCTTTCAGACCCTTCTGAACCTGCCGTTCTCAGCAGGCAGAAGGGAGAGGAAGTCTCAGAGAAATTTGTCCCACCACAATTTGGTATTTGTTCATGCAAGAGAGGAAGGGGTTAATTTTCTTCCCCTTCCCCCCCAGCCATCTAGAAGGAACTGGGGGCTGGGGGAGATATCTACAAAGCAGAGGGGCAAACTCTACTGAAAGCAAACTCTGGAAATGCATGAGAAAACAATGATGAGGGGTATGAACGAACACTTGGCCAGGTCTGGTGTAGAAGAGTTTAGGTCTGTTTAAACCTTAAAGTCTGTGATGGCAGAAAGGGTTGGGGTTGACACAGCTGCCTGCTACATTAAGGATCCACTGGGGACAAAACAAACCCTGAAATAATAGACTTTGTTCTCTTTTGAAGCTGACCTCAGTGATAAAGATCACGGTGATGTCTGTGAGTCATGAGTAGGTGCTCGAGAGAGACCACGAGAGTGTGAGTCATAAGGAGCAGGTCCACGTTTGTCCAGCAGTGCACAATAAGCCCTACTGATAGGACCTATTTGAAAAGCAGAACACAATTTGCTTATGCAATGATATACATTCATTCGTCCCAGCTTTGTACAAACTCCAGCTTCTTCAAAATATTTAGTGAGAAATAGCTGCAACAAAAAACCCAAAAGCTTCGTATTGAAGTTAATCAATATTCTCAAATACTGCAAAATTTTCTGGTGGTACTGTCCTAAAACAAGTCAGTAGGGTCTTTTTTTTTTTTTTTTTTCTCCCCCCTCTGAGTTTTCAATGTTAAATTCTTTCAGAGAGTTTGATTTGTCAAACTGGACTGTGCACTCCCGCTCTGTCATTCCCCTCACCCTGGGATATCTCAAGCTGCAGATCTGACATGGTACAAGTCAGTTATTAAAAATTCTTACCAATCAGTAGATCTTTAAGAGGGAGGATTTAGACTTTAACTAGATAGCAGAAATGCAAGGAAAGCAATAGGCAACCTTGCTGCAAGTGCTGACTAGGAATAACTATCTGAAAACAAGGAACCTTCTCCAAACAACAAGGCTTCAAGGAGAAGTGATGGACTCCATGGCCTAATCTAAAACCAGGTTGAGCAAACATGCATTTTTCAGTGGCTAAGGGGCTAGAGGGAAGTTAATCAGCTGCTTCATTTGTTTGTACTCCATCTTCAAATTCAAAAAGATTCCTACATGTTCAAAGAAAAGATTCTGTGTTATGGATAATGCTGCCCTTACCCATGATGTTGTGATTATAGTTGCCAGGATCCTTGTTAACTGAGCAGGATTATTAATTAACAGCTGGGTAGTTAATGCTGTGGAAGAGTACAGCATTGTCTTTGGCTGCACAGAATAAGGAGCCAGGGGCCAATTCTCAGCCTTCACAACACAAAGAAACCGTACCAGCACCACTTCTGGACAGATTTGCCCTTTGGAGGAATACCCTGACAGGCGCTTCTGAAATCGGGGTGGAAGGGAAACCTGACAGCACAGGATCAGAGTCAAGCATTCAGTAACGATGGGATGGGTTGTTCAATACCTCGCTGGGTTATTGGAGAGAAGCAGGATACGGAGAGGAAGGAGCCGGTGCCCTCGGTGTGCCGCCGCGCTGCTCAGCAAATGCCTCACTTGGGGTATTTGACAAACTGACACTCTGCACACTGAGTGTCGGACTCAGCTTGTCAAATACACGCAGTGCTGCACTGCGGCTCTCAGTGGGGGACGCAGAGGTCTTCGCTGGAGTGCCACCCTGGGCAAACAGAGAGGGAAAAGAAGGGCTGAAGCTGCCGTTAACTTCAGAGTCTTTTTCCAGTTAGCAAAAATGATCATTATCCCTCCCGTATTTCCCCCCCCGCCAACGCTTTTCTTTGGGTGAGAGAGAACTACACCTTTCCTCAGCCTTCCGCTGAGGAAGACATCCACTATATTAATTCAAAGACCGGACCTCTGTGGAGCTGAAAATGATGCTGAGACCTCCAGACTAACTTAGCTATATGGCTACATTGGTAGTTTGAAATATTGACAGAATGTCTATGCAAACACTCAACCATGCCGTTTGGGTAGAACATCATGAAGATCAATGTCTCTAGACACACAACGTCTACACAAAGACCCAGAGAACATACTGCGAGGGAGTAATTTTGCACTGGACAGAGATAAGAGCATGATAATCTAACAGACTTTTCACAGCTTTCATTTTTAACTTCCTAAATTTAAATAAGTTGTTCAGGCTTCTGACATTTAATTCCTTCTATTTAGGTCCCTGTGGTAATTTTGCATTCAATCAGTCATGCATGCCCAGATGTCCTTGTATCTTAAGGTACTTCATCTAAGTGCCTAATTGTAGATATGTGAATATTTCAGTTGTAACCAGTTTGACAGATCCCAAAGAACACGGGATGGAGCCCAAGAACATTGGTGGCTCTATGCGTGCCAAAGACAAAAATTCTATTGCCAGGAATAGGCTGTGTTTTACATCTTATTGTACCACTGATAGCTAAAATAATATTTTTTTTTTACCTAGACGTAAGATCTGAAGAGGCAGCTCTTCAAGCCTGTCTGAAAGACGTACAACTCTGCCCCTGGGCGTACATGTAGGGGTTCATTGTTGACTCTGTTGGAGGCAAGGTCAAGTGCCAGCACTGGCTCAAAGTCCAGTGCCATATGTGTTCGCTTTAGCAACAAAAAGCTGCCACAGCAGCCTCCTGTTCCTGCAAACTGCAGCCCCCATCTCTGCCCGCCAGCAGGAAGCTGCACTGTTCGGCAGAATCACTGTGAGGATCGTGATGCTAAACGAAAACCAAACTGCCATGTAGGAAAACAGTGAACTTTGGGGAACGAAGTGAAACTTTCTATTCCCTTGTCAAACTAACCCCCTTCTGCTTCATTTCCAGCATGCAGAAAAACCCTCTCTGGCAATAAATGGAGGTTTCCACCCCCATACGCTGACATAGCCCATTACCATAGAATCCCATCTAATATTTCACACATAGAAATATACCTGGAAAGAGCAAGGTTTTTTTCATGTGAAAGCACAAAATAAAAAATGGTAATGTTAAATACATATTCTTTATACGTGCTCTGAAACCAGCAGAGGGTGAAATAAGATTTAGCAGCAAGGGAACTGCTACAGCTTTAGAGATAAAATCAGTTTCTAGAGTGGGTTACTACAGAGGCTTAGCAATTCTTACATTCCCCCTGCCCTCCACGTTAGGCCTTTGGTGAGATGTAGATAGTGAATGGTTCTTTGTTCTGGTTCCTAATTCAGAATGAACTTCAACCATGGTAGATAAAAGAATCATGTTGCAATGGATAAAAGCAGCATGTGTATTTCATGAGCATTAGAAAACAGTGTTAATAAGCTGATTTAAGATCAGCCTAGCAAAAGACATACTGGTTTAAGCACAATTAAAACTGATTTCTGTTATCTCTCTCAAGCTCTTGCCCCACTGTAGTGATACTCTCTGCAGCACGAAGCAGCCAGGCTGTGGGAGAGGGGTGCCAAGCTGTCTTTGGGGAGTCGGGCCTTCCCTGCGTTTTGTCACCCTTATACAGATGTTTTAATGTAGCCAAGACTCTGGGTTAACATTTCTTAATCCAAAATACTCTGATCTGTGGGTTTCAGCAACAGACTGGTTATAAGGACAACCGGGTCCTTGTCTGAAGTCTGTCTGTCAGTGTGGTTGGTCAAATTACTTCTTCCACATTGAACTCTGCTGTACCATGAAAAGTACAAGTTTTTTTTTAGCAAGCTCTCAATGGCTTGCATAGTTTTTGCTGATGTTAATAAAGCAGGGATGCGCTCTCTCTGCCTGAAAATTCTTTTCAGTGAGAGTTAGACACCGCACACTAATGACAGCACAGGGGTAAAAGAAAAAATGAACGTGTTGTCCCCAAAAGGACTCTCAGCCATATCAAAGTATGATGGGGAGGCTGCACGAGAAAAGACCGAGTGGGATCCTCAGCAGGTATCAGTGACCAGACTTCCTTCAACTTCAATGCTGGTTTCTAACAGTGGAAGGTCTGGCCTTGAGAGGGAGAGAAAAAAAAAAACCACCACCACCACACTAACAAAAAGCAAGAGAGCACTGCTTCTGCAATTGCAGCTTAAAATAATCCCTCACTGTGGCTTTCTGAGGGGAAAAACAGCCACTTGAAATGTTGCTGTCAGTGACAGATAAGAGGAGGGTACACAGTGGAGATAATTCTATCAGCAGATGGGAATGGAGCTTGCTACCCTACCCCATAATGATAGTATCTGATCTGAATGGATTTGTCATTGTCAGAACTTCTGGTTTCAAACTGAAATGGGTATTTCCAAGTAAAAGCTCAGTGTTATAAAATAGACTGAGCAATCAACTGCATACTCTGAGGGGAAAACAGAAAGAGCGCTTCTCCCTGCATTCTTCAGTCAGTCCCTTATCGAAGTCACAAAAACCTTCGGCTTTCCCCCTCCCAGCTGTATGTCATCCCCCAGGTATTTTTACAGGCCTGGCAGATTGCTCCACAACTTGTGATGAAATTAAGTGAAAACTAAAATTATTGGATAGACCTGACTATAAGCCTAATGCATAAAAGAGTGGCTGTGTGGTTTTCACATGCTGAGTAGCAGTGCCCCAAGACGCAGGCTGCAGCCATTTCAAGACATGCACTTATTATGGGGGATTTGAACCGGAATCAAGGCCATCTCTGTTTTCCACTAGTGAAACCCAAATCACAGCCTGGATTGAAAGCAAGAATTCCCACAGATCCACGGGCAACAGGGTCTGCTGAATCCCTGCCCATCAGTTACCTTGGGGTGTGCTTCTCCTAGGAGCTGGAAGCCTTCATCATAGAAAAGTCAAACTCAAACAAGGCTTTGCTCATGGCAGACTTCCACTGGATGCCGTCCCGCTCCTTATAGGATGTTCCTGTGCCCCCAGCGCTGCAGCTGATACTGCTGGGAGCTTCGCCTGACAAATGTTGGAATATTTGGCTCAGTAAGGTCAATCTCATCTATCAGGCAGGCTCCAGCAAAGCCTGGAGCTGCAGCCCAAAGGGCTTGCTTCATCCCAGGCACGCCGGGCTTGTACACCCAAGCATACTTCTCTGTAACACATCTGCTGACTTGGATGAGACAGTTAACAATACAAAAACCAGAGCAAGAGGCCAAATGGTGCAGCCAGTTAATTAATAACTCCTGCTTCTTAGCTGGCAGGTGCCAAAGCAGCTCCGTGGCTGCCTGCTCTGTCGCAGGGAGCAACTCCAGGCTGAGGGTGCTATTGCTGCCGAGGGGGCCATGCTCCGCTTTCCAAGAGGGCTCAAGTGGGCAGAGAGGGAACCGTCTCAGTGGCACACAAATCACTTGTTCCCCAGCACGAGCAGGGCAAGAGCAGCGCAGGGAAACAGCTTTTGTGACACCCTTGTCCCTGCCCTCATTAAAACCAGGAGGTGTCAGGCAGGAGGTGATGCCCTCTCCCTCCGGCTCTAGAGTGACTGGGATGTCCCTGGCCACCTCACCCCGGGCTTCCAGCTGTCTTTGGGCTGCAGTTTATAGGATGTTGTGGTGAGCAGCTGCCCTGTCCTAAGAAGGCTCCTGCAAACTGCAATCCAGCAAGTGTGGCTGTTGTGCCAGCGTTGGGGAGGACCTAGGTGAGAGAGAGGCCAAAGTGCTCCAGTGAGGACTGTCCCCAGGCAACTGTGGGAAGCATAAAACCATCCATGTGTTCCCACTGCCACCATCCATGCCACCCTATCACCCCAACAACCCTGCAGCCCTGTGCATGCTGATTTTTTTCCTTGCTTTTCTCACAAGACTAAAAGCAATCCCTCCTTCCTCAGCCCAAGGTGGACACCCCCTCTGCCTAGCCCTGCTTCACGATGAACTTCTCCTCCATCTTGTCCTATGAGTCCCAACTTCCTCTTCAAATTTGCTCCAAAAAGTGAAAACTGTAATTCAGCACTCTCCCCAACAGAGAAACATGTCCCGCTTCTGACAAGAAACCACGCGGTTTCATACCTCCTACCCTGACACCCCCCCACCATGCCCTCAGCATCGCTGGAGGGGGGCACCACCGACCACTCGCCTGCACGGCCCCGTGCTCCCATCCCAGCAGCCGCCGAACGCCGCGCTCCCCTCTGCCCCACGCCGTGCGGAAACGCCAACACCGCGCAGGTGCCTTCGTTTCGTGCGGTCTCCAGAGCCACCCCTCTCCTGACACAGGGGTTCAGACCCTGAATCCTGGGGAGGTTTTCCTGCAGTACCCGGGAGCAAACCGTCCCCTCCCGGCAGGCAGCCATTCCCGGCAAAAACCTGCCCCTCGAGAGGAGAGCCCAACCACCGCTGAGGCTGGCCTGCACGGCCCCGTGCTCCCCTCCCGGCAGCCGCCGAACGCCGCGCTCCCCTCTGCCCCACGCCGTGCGGAAACGCCAACACCGCGCAGGTGCCTTCGTTTCGTGCGGTCTCCAGAGCCACCCCTCTCCTGACACAGGGGTTCAGACCCTGAATCCTGGGGAGGTTTTCCTGCAGTACCCGGGAGCAAACCGTCCCCTCCCGGCAGGCAGCCATTCCCGGCAAAAACCTGCCCCTCGAGAGGAGAGCCCAACCACCGCTGAGGCTGGGGATGTTCAAAAGGCAGATCCAGACCCCCGGCCTGGCCTGGCTGTATGGGACAGAAAGGGAAGGCGCCATTCCGGCAGCCGGCAAACACCTCAGCGAGGAGGTTGTGGGTTTCAGCAACGGTTTGCGAGGCCAGGAACCAGAAAAGCTGCAGCTGATGCCTCTTGGCTCACCCAAAAGCACCCGGGAATGGCCCAATAAACCCCCTGCTACCTGGGGGCCACCAGCTGCATGCCATCCCACAGCCCCCACACTCACCTGAACCCCCACCCCAGTGTGGACTCTGTCCCTGCTCCTGCTCGCACCCCGGCACCCGAAGGGTTCGCAGTAAACCTTTGTCCACCATCCTGAAGCCATCGGGACAGCAAGAAAAGGAGCGGAACAGCACACTTACACCCAGCTGGGACACTGTCTCTCCCTGGCAAAACCCTCCTCCATCCCGCAACTTCCCCTGCTCTTTGTGCGCTGTCTCATCTATGACTAATTTAGATCAAAATCTCCCTGCTGCCACCAACTCATCTGCAGCGTGTGCATGCGTGTGAGCCGGGGGGAGCCCGCTCACGTGCATCACGGTACCAAGTAAGGCTACATACACATCGCTACTAATTGTAATTCAACCTCATCAATGAATCATGGTCCCTGGCTGGGACCGGCAGTGTTCACATCCCCTAACCTACCCTTACCAAAGCACACCCAGCCCACCACCACCAGTTTTCCCCTGAAGGCGGGTCCCAAAAAGCTCTTCTGGCTCAGGCAGATGTCCTCCCAATGCTGAGGGGAGGCAGCTCAAACCCAAGCTGGCTTCGGTCCCCCCGAGGCTCGAGGAGTAACGTTGGGCAGGAGGACAGCTTTCTGCATTGCCAGGAACACAGACAACCCCACAGGATTCAGCGTCCCAACCCCTGTGGTCCTCTGGGACCTCCCGCAGGAGAAACGGGAGGTGACCCCTGAGGGACTGATCCTCCCTTGTCCCCAGCCATCCCTTTTGCCAGGCAGGACGGGGAGCTGGCACCTACCGTGCTGAGCCAGCCTGGCCCAAGGCGGGCAGGGCCGGTGTGGCGTGGGGCCAGCATGGCGTGGGGCCGGCGTGGCATGGGGCCGGCGCAGGTCGAGCGCGGTGGGGGCACAGCCCAGGCACACAGCTCGTTTTTGAAGGGGCCGCTCCTCCTGCGAGAGGAAGCTGCGAATGGGGAAGATAAGGCTGAGGTTAGATAACAGGAAATGTCTGGATGTGAGTGACAACACGTCCAGGTTGTGAAAGCAGCTCTCCCCATCCTGCCGCCGGGGCGCAAAGCTCACAGGAGCGGGGGCGAGAAGGGGCTGGGGGAGGGCAAGCACCTCGTGCCTTTGCCCTGTGCAACCATGTCACCTCAGCTGCCCCGGGCCACATGCAGCTGGTGGGCAGCCACCCTCCTCGCACCCGAGCCGAAGGCGGTGCAGGGCAGGTCCGCAGGGAAGCCATCCGAGCAGCCACACCGGCTGCCCCACCTCCGGCCACCTCATGGCTACCCGTCCCGCAGCAGTCAGGCCCTGCTCGGCCGGCTGCAGAGGACCAGAGCAGCCATGGGGAGGGCCGTGGAGGCAGAGAGCGCCAGCAAGGCTTTGGCTCGGGAGACAGGCTCATTCCCATGCTCTGCCCAGAGGGATCTCTTACCCCTCCGGCTGCGTAAGGGGCAGGGCTCTGTTCGCAGGGCAGAGGTGACTCTGCAGCCTGTGCAGGTGGTTTGGCTCTGAAAGGTTCCCCACAGAGCTCATCTCCCTTTTGGGCACATGGATGAGGGCAGCAATGGCTCTGTTCCCCGGCACTCGCGTGGGATGCAGCGCCTGATGGAAGAGCCGGCGCTGGTCCTCTGCTCCCGCCACTGCCGGTCCCTCCGACACCCGCCAGCGTCAGCCGAGGTCCCCATCTCTGGAGCAGCTCGACATCCACAGCACCCACACAAAAAACTAAACACCAGTGTTTTGTATAGAGTTACAACCAAAGCAAGTTCTGCTGCTTCTCCCCTCCCGTCCTCTCCTGGACCACCCGCAATACGAGGTTCTCCAAGGTGCACACCTCGTTGTCTCTTAGTGCTGTTTCCATCTAACCTGGCTGGGAGCAAGACCAGTCAATGCAGCTCTGGAGACAGAGGCCAACAAGCTGTCCATGCTCAAGCTGACAGCACAACTAGCGATGCAGAAGCCAAACCACTTCAAGCAAAAGCAGGAATTTTAGAGTGACGTTCCTAGTGTCTCTAGACCAGTCCGGTGTATAACATATTTTGTAAGGCCAGGACTCATTAAAAGTGTATTACTCTGTGTCTGCGCTATAACAAGCACGTTTGCCATCAGCTAGCCATGCCAGCGAGATGGAGACTTTCAGTTCCTTCTCGTAGGACCGGATTTGTCACTCCCAGCACTCAGCTGCTGCCCTTCCATTCCAGTTTTTGCCTCTCAGGTTTTCCTTCCCTGGCCTTCCCACTGCTATCCGGCTCTGAAGCCAAACCCCATGGACATCCTCTAATGCTTGCTGCCGGGGCCTGCAGTAATACAGCGGGTTTCAGTTATGTTATCAGCACACTTGGGCTGCAGCCACATATTTTATTATGTTCCTGCAGCTCTTGTCCAACCCCCAGATCTGGAAAACACTTCTGCCTCTGAGTAACTACGCACCCCGAGCTCCCCGGGAGCGCTCACATCCCACTCCTGAGCCTGCATGCAGACACTTAGTGAGGCCAACCTTCCTGCTAAAAGCAAAGCCTGGCCTTAGTGCCCTAGGGATAGTTAGATAATGAGGAATACAGTTACTGCCCAGTTCCTCTTTCATCTGCCTATGTTTTAAAATATACAATAAAAGAGGAATGGAAAGGTCTGGGTGGTTTTGTTTTGTTTTTACTTTGGTTTTAATTGGAGGAAAGTAGGTTTGCTCATGTAGTTTGCGTAGGTTTTTTCTAAGCTTTCTTTTTCACTCTCTCTTTCTCCTAAAAAGCCCAAAAGGCTTTGAAATGGGTGAACTTACAGGTCAAGGTCTATGGAAAGAAAAAAGGGTAGATGCTTTATTTCCATTCTTTGTGGGGATGCAGTGCAAAGAAAGTGCTGAAAAACAAAGTGTTTGGTCACTCTCACTGGAATGTAAGTCAGTGCTGAATTTTAAAAAATCATAAGTAACTCAAAACACCTAAAGCAAAGACCACCACGTTTTGTAATTTCTAAAAGCCCAGACCAAAATTCAGATCCAAAATCCTCAGACTACATCCATCTCTGGCAGAGATCTTCCCAATTACCTTCTCAACCAGCAGCAGCTAACTATGCATCTCCCTTCATTTTGTGCTATATAAACAGAAGATCTGAACTATTTGCTTCTTTTTGCTAGTTTCCACACAAAATTTGCAACATGATTGATAAAATACTGCAACTTATTTCTGACCTTGCTCACATGCCATTTATATCTATGGGACTCCCTGCACTTTACTGGGACTAGTGCTGATGTACAACAGTGTGAATCAGAATGGATTCAGGCCCCCAGACAAAGAAACAAACAAACTCAGGACTACGTGTGTGTATATATATATGCAAAATGTATAGACTATTCAAATGCTTTCATTAGGAGAACAAGAGCGGAATCGACACACTCCTTCACAAATGAAATTGGCCTGAATGAACTGCAATGCTCAGAGCAAGACTGGCTTCATCTTCATGGTGCACATCCCCATATTGCTCTAAAGTTAACTGCCACAAGCGCTGCATTTGTTACTCAGGAGGTCAAAGCAGTTAATCAAAATGATCTTTTTTGGCCACTGCTTCTCAAAAATGAATTGTGAAAAGCATCAAACTCGGATGCCCAAACATAGGGTATTAAATCTGCAGATAGGCTGGTAGGAAAAAACAGCCAAAGGCGTGGATCCCTGGCCCCCAAACTGCAGACAACTGCAGACTCCTGCAGGCCCTTCAGATCTCAGGAGTTTACGAGACTCTTCACAACTTTGCTGATTTTGTCCTGCTCATTCTTGTGGCATCTGGCCACACCTGGTTTCAAACCTTGCAAATCTGGGATCTGAGTCACACACAGAAAAGCGTTCTTTAGATATTTCACGCTCCCCTTGGGTAGTCACACAAATTATTGATTTTACACATCCAGGGCAAGAAACAGACTAATAAAAAATTACCCAAACAGTAAGGAAACTGCATCAGTGTGACAAGAAGCAACACCCTTGCACACTCAACAAAAAGGCCTAAGGGCACGTCTGCAAACCTCCCGTTAGAAGCTGAGATTCTTCACTGTCAACCTGCATTGAATCCCTCGCCTGCACCCCACGGCACTATCCAAACCCACCAGCTTAAAGCTTATTTACGGATGCCAGCATGAACTTCAGTCAATGAAGACTTTCTAGCAAACCTGCCACCACAAACCTGAGCCTCATGAAGAGGGACAGCAGGAGATCAAGCGTCTCCCTCCGGCCAGGACACCCTGCTTTGCACTGCACCTAATTGCTGCACGGTCCCATAGGCCAATATTGATGTCCCAGGTGGATGTTTCACAGCAAAGCTGATTTCCTCTACAGTTTGCAAATGTCACCACACTACCCCGCTCTGTGCAATAGCCTTGAAATTGCACTCAACATTTCCTAATCAAGCTAGTTTTTTTCAGCACGTTTGCAGCATGCAGCTCTGCGGCTTGCTCTGGGAAGAGGAAGAAAGGAGGCAGAGAAGCTGGGGGGATTACAGACCGCCAGCAAACACTGTCTCAGAGGTTTCTGCACACTGTTCCCCAGACCACAAAATTTTCTTGGAAAACAACTTGAAAAAGAGTGGCTGAAAATGAGTCACACAGTCCGTTTGATTAGCATGCAGCAAGTTCTCTCACATCATAGCTTCAAGTTCTTGTACTTTTTACCTGCCATGGAGTAAGGCACAAAGGATTAGAAGGTTTTTACTGGACACAGACAAATTTGGGCTCATTCTAGAATTGCACTCTGCACTCATTAATCCATACCAGCTTAGCCAAGGCCAGATGAATGCAGTTTGGTCCATGGGTCAGCATACCTTCACAGGGTGCCAGGAGATTTTTTTCCTTGGGCGAGTTCCTTGCACAAATATCTTCAAAACTAACATAGCCCTCTTGATAAAGGAATTGAAGCTCTATGTTACCAAGTCAGGCCTGATGCCAGTCATCAGTGACTGTCTGTCATTTCAGTTTGCTCAGTCAACCGAGTTCTGCCATGCAGCAGCATCCAGAATTGAGGCCATGGGTTTTGGAGCCACCATATGAAGAGAGGCAAATACAAATTATTCATACACCAGCCTCAAAAATACCAAATCACTCTCCCTCAGGTTATTCTCGCAGGTGAACAACACTATTTACTCCTGCATTGGCAAACTGTTTTAAGCATCATTTTCAAATTATTTTCCTGCATCCTTGGGTCTTGGAGAGCTTTCAGATTTAATCTTGAAGAGCCACTTCCTACTGGATTTTCTCCTGAGCTGCCTCTGTGAACAGCAGTTGCTGACTTGCCCTGCAGCACCGTGTCAGTGCCCCGGGCTCTGAAGAAGCCAGCAGCAAATCCTCCAGCAGTCAGCTCTAAAGACCACCCTTGGCAATTTGTCCAGATGTTGATGAACTCTGACACTTCTCCACATTACAGGTGCTCTTTGGGCGAAGCTGAGGGGTCCAGTGTGAGCTTATCATGAATGCATGCAGGGGAAAAACAGTACAAAGGTCTTTCATGTGGGTGACCGTAGTGGAGTGAGTGGAGGGGAGGAGGAAATGGGAGACCAGGAGCAGTCCTGAGCCTTGCATCTGGAAGCACTTATGGTTCTGGATTCTCCAGGGAGCAAGATGGGGTAAGTGTTGTCACGGTTCCTTTCCTCCAGAAGATGGTTGATGAAGCCACAGCTTAGCTCTAGGCACTAAAAAAACCTACAACAATGCAGGAAAAAATGATTACTATTCCTTGAAGGCTGAACTGTGCACGATGGAGGAACTCACTGGGGAGATCTTCCCGCAGCCCTGGCCTTTAACCCCTGCAGCTGGGGAGGAATCGCTTCAGCCAGCAAGCTAGGTCAGAGAAATTGCATCCTTGCCACCAGTCTGCCTGTGCTCATAAGACTTCATCACTAGTCTGCCTGCTTGCTAGTTCCTTCAGCAAAATGCATGCTTGGCTGAATCCTGCCTCACCGGCTAACCTGGGCTTTGAGTTGCATGAACACCTTGTTTCCATTTCCATTCTTTACCTCATTCAGAAAAGAAAAAGCAAATCAACACACCACGTGGACCTTCCAGTTTTGCTGCAAGCGATACCTCCCTCCCCTCCTGCCCTCTTTTCAGGGGATGCACAGCAGTGAGAGTCAGAGGCTGGACTGCAGCAAATGGAGGATATTTCTGTTCATGGTTGATTATGCATTTGTCACTTTTCTTTTAGACCTCTGGTTAAGAAAAAAAAAAAAAGAGCACGAGGGAAAAGGAAAGACACAAACCAGGAGGTTCAAAGTTGTTTTTCAGATGGACAGTGACAGATAAAGAAACCCCACTAACTGTCACAGCCATTGAATGACCCAAAAGACATCCTGTACAGCACATGCTATTAATAATAATGGTATATAATGAGTAACAGTAGTGTTAATATTGTAATTCTAAAGAAGCAGAAAAATAGCACCAGCCAGAGGTCAAGTGGGTTCAGGTAGCTTGGGTTCATTCTTATTCCATCTTAATCAGTACATCCAGGTTTTTATACGAGTAGAGGAAAACCAGACTTCCATTTGTTTTCCCCAAGTCTGCCATCCCTGTTCAGTCAAGACCGGTTCTGTGTTCACAGGTTCTAAGTAAGAATCACAACCTTGCCTAGAGGATTTGCCTCAAAATAAGCTCATATTGCAGCCATCTATCACCATCCGTGTTCAGTCAAGACCGGTTCTCTGTTCACAGGTTCTAAGAATCACAACCTTGCCTAGAGGTTTTGCCTCGAAATAAGCTCATATTGCAGCCATCTATCTCCTTAATTCCAGCACATCATTGAGAAATAAAGCCATATTTTCCGATATTTACTCTCTCAAAAGACTATCTGTTCTTTTGCAGTAATCTTGTTATGTGGCTGGGGAGAGAGTAAAGCCTTACTTTGGGTGTGAAAGATTGATAGACTTTATCTCTTAAAGAAATTAGGAGCTATGGAGCTGCACTTTATTCACTTCTGATGTCAATACAGTTACTCCATACATATTATCCCTGAGAACAGAATCCAGCCCTGGCATACTGGAAAGACAGCCATGGATTCCCTTTTTTTTTTTTTTTTAAACATCAAAGTTTTATTTAAGTTGTCAAAAAGACAGGATTGTGCTGATTCTTTTTCCACAGCCAACAAAGGCAGGGAGAGATTGTGCTTCTGATGCTAATAGTTGTCTTTTACCGAACACGCTAAATTACTTTTCTCTGCATATTACTTTCAGAAAACAAGTATTAGCCAAGTTTCTCTGCTGCGAGTCTCTGGAGATCTTACCAAATGAACATTCTGGATACAGAGCACTACGTGGCATAGCAAGCAAAGGCCTGTGTTAAACTCGCACACTCTTGCTCTGTGACTACAGTCTCTGAACTATCTCAGGCTCTCTCCTGCATGGGAGTGCACCAGAAAAAGCAGCTTTGCTGAGTGGTCTTCTAAGGTGGTCATTTCAGACTGCTCCTCTCCTGTTGCTCACGGGGCCATTGCTTGCAAAAACAATTGGGAAATTTGGGAAGAAAAACACATCAGGCCTTTTAAGCTCAGAGATACCACTTCTGAAAGGCTCCTGAGTCACAGATAACTTGAAACCATGACTGCACTGGGGAGATACCAGTTGCTCTGTTCTTCCCCTCTTCCCTTGGCATCTGCTGCTGGCGAACCCCAAGCAATAGGGTGCTGGGTTGGCCGGTGCCTTGTCTGAGCCTGGGCAGATGTTCTGCTCTTCGGTTAAGCCTCAGAAACAACTTCAGAAACAACATGGGACCAGGAATACCTACAATACCAAAATGGTGTGTTTATCAGTCCTGCTCTCCCACAGGCAGCCACCACAGCGTCACCAAGATGTTAGCATTTGCTGTTCTCAGACCCTTCACTTTGGGCTTCCGGGAGGAGGCAGATGTGTAGCTTATCGCTCACCCCACTTTTAGCACACAGAGGGCATTTCAACACTGCTGCCTTTGCTTGCAGAGTCATTGTCCTAGGGAAGTATGTGACCACTAGGCTCCAGCTCGCAGCTAGCGCGCTGTGTTGCTCAACAGTGACAGTTGGGTTTACATCAGCCATCATCCTCTGTGGCAATGAAGTGCTTCCCCAAGACCAGAGCTCCTCTTCAGCTGCAGAAACCATTGTAACAGAACAAAAGGGGGCTTTGCTGTACAACATACAGACTGACCTCTCAGCCCATGAGAGGTATCACACTGCTGGGCCTCCCTTTAACCATTGCACTGTCCTCTCCTGTTTGGACACAGAAGACCTTTGCAGCTCTTGTCCCCAAAACCCACCTCTCATAGCAGGATCACCTGCTTCATCAGACCTCTTCACAGTGCAACAAGAAAAGCCCAAATGAAATTGTGTGGGTTGGTACAACTGCCAGCAAGTTTGGCAAAAGTGGGAGCCCTGTTTTTCATAAGCATTGCTTTGGCTTCCTGCAATGTTTCTCACCCTTCTCAAGAGGAAAACTAGGCTTTGAAAGAAGAGCGCAGCCCTCATAACCTGGGCAGCCCTTTCTTGTCTTCTGAGACTCTTAAGAGAGTATTCATTAAATCATATGCCTCCATGCTATATCTGAACTGGGACAGACCCACCAAACAGACCAGAATATCTCCAACACCCATTATCTATTTCCAGCACGTATTCCCTTGTGTGATGGAGTTCTTGGGACATTCCAGGGCATTTTCCTCTCCAGTGAAATTCCATCAGAACACCTCTTTCCACTGCAATGCTTCACATGATACTGCCCAGGGCACGGATGCAGGCTGAAATACCAACATGTAGTAATTGAGGATTTCTCCCCTTTTCCCAGAGCAGCTGAGTTGCTTGACATCAAGTATGAATCAGACTCCTTCAGGCAAGAACATGGGAAAATAAAAAAGGGAAGAGGCTTTATTGAACCTGATAGCTGAATCTTATCCCATGATGCGAATGCCAATGAGCTTTGAAAACGGTCAGTCTTAAGAGTTAAAGTATATAAACAAACTAACTATCTCCTTTCAAAGCAGCTTAGGGAACATTGCACAAATCCAGCAAGGCACATAAAAAGTGTATTTTAAGCAGCACCTCAGCCTTATCCAGACAGTGAACTTACACACTTGGCACCACGAGAGACAACAAATTGCCCACCAGAGCACATTGCCTGAGCAAGGTATTAGCATCAGAACACTGATTATCCTGCTGAGCAGGTTAAAATGCCAGCAGGCAACCAGACAGGCGGTCTACAGGCTGCCTGCAGGGCAGATTGGAGGTCTTGATAGGGTCAGGGCTGTTCTCAGGGCTTCCTGTCAAAGGTTGAGTAAATATGAATGTTGAATCTTAAAACTGGAGCAGACAGAGTAACTTTTCTAAGCAGGTAAATTTCTAGCCTGACGGGTAGGCTTTGCAGATGCGGAGCTCTCAAGCAAGGACAAAGCTCATCTTGCAGTGTTGTACAGTGGAAACCTCAGCATAGAATTCAGCAGGGCCGAGACACAGGCACGAATATTTCAAAAACTGTTCTGCGGTGTATCACTTCTATATGTTATGTTAAGGTGTTTCCTAAGGATTTGCAACTTTTTAGTAAATACAAAGCCAAATTTAGAGTAACTGATGCAAGGAAGGGGAAAGAAACGTGGCAGGAACACACTTTGCATGAAAACCCACCGCTCTGTGCTCACATTGCTCTAGCCTCCTCTAGGATTGCGTTTGCATTGTCCTCCTTCCCTCTCCACACCCAAATCAATCTGCTCACTGCACATCCAGATAACGTAGCTTTTAAAACACACAGGGTCCTCGACAGCCCGTCTTTAGCTGTGACCTTGCTCTTAGAGAGGGTCTCAGAAGCCCTGAGGAAAGGCACACACTTCAGCCAAGACCAGAGGGCACGGAGAAGTGGCCAGACCTGCCCAGAGCCCCCAAAACAGCTGAGGGAGCGGAGGTCCAAAGCGAGCACGTTCCTTGAAAGCTGGAGGGAGAGTTTGAAACGAGCGGATCCTCTCCAAGAGCTCAGCCTCCGAGCCCAGCTCCTGCAGGGCTCCCTCTTGCTCCAAGCGTTATCCCTACAGCCTCGTGGCAGAGGCTTCTGCGGCAGGAGGGGAGAGTCACACCGGGCGCAGGCGGCTCCAGCGGTTCGGGGATAAACGGGG
>NW_009647444.1:1386158-1424214 GCF_000708025.1 Charadrius vociferus
GCTGAATGATTGCAACTGAAGTCAAAACAGCACCACTGAATTCTTTGCCCTGGGAACCGCCTTCCTACCAGCTAAAATGTGACCTCTGGTATCATTATGTCAGCTACAGCAGGACCCGATTAAGAAAAAAAAAAACATAGAAGGGTCTGCTAATTACAGTGATCTTACAGAACCTGGTTCTTGTCGATCTCCAACCCAAACAATGGACAAAACCGTCACAACCGCTGCCTGCCTCATCCCTCCTCATCACAGCACTTCTCCCTAAAGCACAATGTGCCCATCAGCAGCAGTGTTCCCTGGGAGTGTGTGTGAGCAGAGGTGCTGGTGCTGGGTCTGATGCCCGGTCACAGAGCACATTGTGAGTCCACACGGGATTGCCTTCTTGTCGAGCTTCTGTCACCTCGCTGAGCCACCGCACAGAGGCGAGCAGGGGGTGGCTTTCCCAGGCAGGCAGGCAGCAACTGCCTCCCTCAGCAGAAAAGTAGGGACACCAAGAAAGCAAACTTGCAGAAGTGAACCATCGGTTATTTTTGTGCAAGCACTGTCTCTGGTTCACCTTGGCAGGAGTAATGAATTGCTTTCTTTAAGGTCTGGAGACAGAAACATTTCTGCTTCTTCCAGAAAACAGGTAAATGTAGGCAGTGCATCCAGGGAAAGCAACCAGAGGTGGCCTTGCCTTATCAGCTTCTTGCTTAAACCCCTCCATGCTGCTGCCTTTAGTGTCCCTTATGGCACAAGGCCGGTGAGGGAGCCTCGCAGAGGTCCAACAGGGAACAGGAATACAGATACCAGGAGGTCAGGGCTTTCTCTGACTCATTCTCCAGCCCTGTTTTCAGCCATGTGTGTTCTTAATGGCAATTATAACTGAAAATCTTTCTCAAGCCTACAGCTGCCTGTCATACCCCAAATATTTAGAATACCTGCCCTCAACAGGACTGCAGCACCTTCTCCTGCACGTCCCACCTCCAAACCTCCATCTGTTATGCTAACTGATTGGAGGCAGGAAGCTTTAATTGACTTTAATACTATCACTGGACAGACCCACAATGTGGATTCATTGACATATTGGACTTCATACCTTGAAAGCAATGTCTTCCCCTCACTCTTAGCAGTTCATCCATCTTGTGTTTCAAACTCTTCAAGGCAGGGATAGTATTTGTCACAATCACTCTGAACTGTGATGCAATACAATCATATTTTCATATATATTTGTATGAGAGGTGAGGGCCTGACTCTACCAGGGCCTATAAACAGAGAGGAAGGAGGTGACCTCTGCCCCAGAGGACATGCAGACTACGGAGCACAGACGAAACTGAGAAGGTGGCAATCACCATGATTGAAGTACCAGGAGCCAGATCACATGAGTGATCCTCAAGTTCAACCCCTGAACTGTTGATGACAGCCCCAGGCCTCCATGGCCTCCTCCTTTTAATTGCTCAGCTCCCAATTAACACACCTAAAACTTCTTACTCCTACTGTTGCCGCAGTCTGATACCAGGCAACTAATTTAACTTCCCAAGGTAAGAGCCTAGCTCCTTTGCTAGGCACATCATTGACGTAAAAATGTAGATCCCATTTTGCCTAGAAGTGCCTCCAGAAGATGCACCATAACTGCTGCCTATCCTGAGTTGGCCTCTGGAAGGACCTTCCCTCCTGCCACAGAGAGAGAGAAAGACCACAGAGAGTTGAGACTTCCAACTTTGGCTCAACTGGACTTGCTTGCATTACATGGTTTAACTACTCTCCTGATTCCTCTTTAAAAGGTTCCAAACTGCCCATATCATATTTGTGTGGCTCCTTCTTGGGCCCCTCTGGGAGTTCATGCAAAACTTCTCTAGAATTATACTTTGTGTGAGGTCCAAAGGTGATCTATACTCCTCATCATTGCCTTAATGGAAGACACATGCAGGAATCCCTATATGATTTTAACACCCCAAGACCTGGAGATGCACACTCAACCCTCCCAACTTACATCAGGGGTCAGAGGCAAGTGAGAGTAAATAGATAAGCGTCCCGAGGACAGGTACAGGATCAACTCTGCAGTGGCAAAGCAGACTTTCAGCACGCAGAGGCAGAGCAGCTTTGATTGTCAAGGCACAGAAATCAGCTCTACCATCTTCCCCCCGCTGGCATGGCTTTGCATCCTTAAGCCTGACCCTTGCAAAGGTCCTTCTCACTATCTATCTGGCAGTTACAGTCCCACAAGTTTTGCAGGTGTTTCCAGTTGGGATGAGCACTGTGACAAGCTTTATGCTACTAATGCCTTGAGACAGAGGAAACTTGAGGAACAAAAGGGATAAGTGAGTGAAAGACCACGCCACGCAGCCAGCACAGCACTGGGCGTGCGGATGCAGTATCAGCCACAGTGTCAGTGAGTACTCACCACTGGAATGTCCCGCAGGAAAGGGGCCAGTGGCAGCGCCGGGGCCGAGAGGATGTGACACGAGGTGAGGAACCGAGCTGATCCGCAGGCTGCTGGCATCCCAAGAGAGGGGAGCCAGTCCCAGGGGAGAGTGGTGCCAGCATTTGGACTCTATAAGTAAAGTGCAAACAGGTGGGTCTGGGTGGGCTGCGGAGAGTGATGGCAGCTGCAAATCACAGTGCAGCAGGGGCAAAAAAAGGGATGTTATTACTCTGCGAGGACACCTGAGCTGAATCATCAAGAGTATCTGCACTTCACAGTGGGGATCAGAGGTCCCATGAGCTCGTCGGGAGGGAGAGCAAAGGGTAATGCAGACAAAATGTTCCATAAGCTGCACGGCCGTGACGATGTGCTTCACTCCTGCAGCAGACCTGGAGCTCCCCTGCCAATCTCTGCAGGGCTCTGGCTCCCATTCCTGCAGTCCCACAAGCGTTCCTGCTCATAGCTACCCAGAGGTCATTCATTCCCTCTGAGCAGCTCTGAAGTCACACCGTCAATGGTACAGATTGTCAATTAAAATGTGGTTTGCAATGTCATTTTCTCAGGGACTGAAACATTTTGTTTCTCTGTTCAGGGCCACATTTTTTCACTTTAATCAATCTTTTGCAGATCAATAAAAATATATATGCATACAGAGTAGGGCATGGTCCTCTTCAAATTTGCTTTCATTTCTTTGATAAAGTGAAAGGGTTCTCCAGTTTCTTTCCATATGTAACATTTTTCATTTGCAAAAACACTAGAAGAATAAAATAAATGCATATTTCAGATACTTTTTTCTTTCAGGAACTGATTCTTAGCCTTTTGCATCATGTTCCCACAAGAAAAGTAAAAACCATTTCTTACTTCACATGGCCTGAGAGTTTGGGGTTTTTTGCCTTTTAAACCTTTTCTCACTTTATACAGACACACACACACTGTGACCGTAGCTTGCAACCAAGTTTGTCTTCCCCTGGTTTTTTAGTTCACATAAAAAAGATCGGAAGCATTTAACTCCTGACGAAATCCTGGCTTCAGCATCTCTCTTGAGCTTGCCGCATGCTGAAAACCTTTGACCGGTTAGATCGTACCTCCCCTAGACTTGCCAGTTTTGGGGAGTACCTGCTAGGCAGAACCAGCCATCAGCCTCGGTGCTATCGCACAGCTCTCCTTTCCCTCCTTCTGTACAGCGCGGCAGAGAGACACACAGAAATTGAGGCAGATGTTGTCTCTGAAAGGGGCCTGAGTTCTCCAGGGCCAGAGAGGCAGGAGACAGGGCAGGAGCTGTGGGGGCCGTGGGAGCTGCTGCCAGGGGGTGGCTGTGGCAGCCCTGCCAGCGCTGCCCAGAGCCCAGTCTGGGGCCGCTGCGGCCAGCAGGCAGTTCTCCTGCCCGTCCGGTTAGAAAAGAGGTCCTGGGGATCACCACGGTGAAAAGTCTTTCTGGCAGGGAGAACTTGAAAGACAAACACCCCTAAAACCTCCTGCATTACAGTTCTATGTAGTATGTATTAGCAAAAGAGTCTGATAAGGTGTAGTAGAGGCTGAAGTGGCACAATGGGACCGCTTCCCATTTTCTTTCATTCCTGGCTGGCCCTTATCAGGCTTTAAAGGAGAGTTTTTCTTCCAAAACAAAAGCCTCCTCCCTCCTAACCTGTAGCCCGCAGTGCGGTGCAGCATTGCCCCGGGGAGCCCCGGATCGCGCAGAGTAGACTGGTGAGCCTGGGTGCCCGCAGTCAGATGCGGTCCGCCCGGCGCAGCCCAGCGCTGATGGTCAAGAGGCAATGTGTCGGCCACGCCACCTCCCAGCCAGGAGAAGAGGAGGGGAAGGCAGCACCCTCCCACCCAGCAGTCGCCCATGTCCACTGCACAGGGCAGCTCACACAGAGCGGGGCATGGCCTTTCCCCATCACATTGCTTTCACCAGGACCAAACGCAGTTTCTGCGAGGAGCACCCAGCTCTGCCGCCAGCACCCAGTAGAACAGGCCATTTCCTGAGCCCTGGGGTCAAACAGCATGGATTTGGTTGTGTCCACATTATGAAGTCCTTGGTCTCCAGCATGTGGAGGCCTTGTGGTCCTAAGGCATACGCCTTAATTTTTCATGTGGCTTTTTTTTTTAGTTCAAAGCACATGGAAGAACACACATCCTGTGCTGCAATCCATCAGAGCAGTGTTTTCATAGCATGAAACTGTACGCTTGCCCATGCTGCCTATTGGCAGTGGTTCCTGATTTACGATATTGTCCAAACAACGTTCAGGCATCATTTTGAAGAGTCCTATTAGCAGAGGCTAAAATAGTGCCAGGGTGTGAGCTAATAATTAAGAAGGACAGATGATCACTGGTTCAGTGCTTAAGGTCTCAAGCTGGCAATGTTTTGTTCAGCAGCATAGACACAGCCTGGGAATCAACTGAAGCTAGAGGGACGTGATCAGGGAAGTATGTAGTTTATACACTGCTTTGCCAACTGGGACATCCCAGAGCATCAGGAAACCTCGGGCCTTCCTACACCACTCTTTGTTTCTTCTTTTTCATTGACCATCAGCTGCTATACTATGATGCAAGCACTGTAATATTTATATCCTTGTCTAAGGCATCACAAAATTAGTCCTATTATGAAGATTGTTTTGATACAAAAGTACAAGAACCTGAGCAATGAAGTATTGCACACGGTGTGAGGGGTTCAGGCAGGAACGGGATGTGGTGGACGTGCTAGGTCCGTGCAGCAAGCAGAGCATTGTCCCCTGGAGAGCAGGGGGCGGCTTTCCTCCAAGGAGAGTGACATCATTTGAGCATCACAGGTAGTGTTGGTGGTGTCATGCTCAGGTAATGTGGATGCTAATGCAACAGGGATCAGGGCTGCATGCAATGATGAAGGTTTTGAAGGGCTGCCTTGGTTGTTGCTCTTCAAATGCCTAGTAAGCTACTTTGCTCCCACTATTAACAGGGAACAAAAATACCATGGGAGCAGTATTGGGATTGGGAAGGAATGATTGGTGATTATTCCTAAAATCCAGGGTGGTCCACACTTGGTGGAAAAGTAGTTAAAAACATTTCAGGGTCATTAAGCTAAAAGAAAAATCATTTAAGAACAAAGACTTCTAATGTGTTTTGGAGGACATAAGAATCTTTTAAGCAGCTCATTTTCCTTCGCGCAGAATGAATTACTCATAGTCAGTAATGTATTCAGGACAGTTCACCCTCTGCACGTTTTCTGTTCTGACACTTCCCCCTGTCCCCCCCCCATTTTCTCTATTTGACTCACTGTCTAAAACTATTTGCTTGTTCCAGTCTGGGAACACATCCTCTGTGTGCAGTTGCTTCGCAGGCAGCTGCCAGCTCAGATGCACCAGTCAGAACCTGATCTCACCAGTGAATACACCTGGCTCATATGGGGTGAGTCTCTTCCCAGTGAGGTGGCCATTACCAAGGGACTGCCTTTTCTGCTGCCATTCCCTAATTTATAATTTGTTCTCAGCAAGCTTCAACATTAGCTCATGTTTTCTTAGGTATTTCTACATCAGTTCTTCCAGGCACCGTTTGTGGAAAGTGAGGGCAGAAGAAAATCAAACTCTATTTTATTTTCAAAAAGGGAGACTACAAAGAGATGTCCGCCCTCTGTGGCATCTGTTTCAAGCCTCACATCTGGGGTGGGAAGATTCATAGGAGTGGAAAGGCACTTTGGCCCAGTGTAAGTTGGTTCCCTGCAGCACATTCCCAAGCTGCTTACCAAGCCTGGATTAACATGATTTAAGTGGGAGGCCTTCCATCCTCTCACCTTGGGAAATGCTGCCAAGGTTTTACAGATCTTGCTGCTAGGACATTTTTCTAACTGGGTTTCAATCTTAAATGTCCTTTTGCACAGTTTCATCCCATCGGTTTCAGATAGAGACTAAAATTAAAAAGAACAACATGAAATGAAGCCAAGGGAAATGCGCTAAGTCATTTTTGCAGAGCACATTGAGAGAACAGGACAAAACGTCCTTGGGAGGATGAAGAAATTGATCGTTAATAATATATGTCATGGTGCAGACACCAAAGAAGTTTTACAACTGCTGTGAAGTCAGTGTGTGTTAACCTTGTAGTGCAGACCTGCAAAGCGAGCACAGGCATCAAGGTAGCTCAAGGTACGAGATTACAGGGCATGCGTCTAGATCTTGTGGAGCACTGAGCAGCCCTGAGTCCTGCCACCGCACAGTCAGAAGGTCTTCTCCAGCCCTGGGCACCTACACGGGAACCTTCTGGACCTACTGGTTTGCTGGATGCACACAGCAAGCGGCAACTTTTGGGAGCAGAGCTCAAATTTAAGAAAAGTGCATTAATCTGACTCTAAGTATCTGACAAACCTTGTTTAATTGTATGAGAGAGTTGAACAGTATAGAGGGAATTGTAGTGGTCACTTCATTGAAAATGAATTACTATTCTAAACCCTGGGTAGAAGATCTGAGTCCAGCAACCTCTGACAGTAGCTGTGATCATCCCACATGCATTTGGCAAACAAATGAGTTTCAAATGGATTTAATCTTTCCTCCTTTTTTTAATAATCAAGTTCAGATGAGAGTCATGCTGCGGATGGAAGGAACAGTCCAGGTCAGCAGACCCCAGTATCCGTCAGGAGAGAGAGATAAAAAGATGGATAAAGAGGAGAGATTTGACCAGGGTGATGAAAAATGACAAAAACGTGAATGTCAAAACTCAACAAAGACAAATTAAATGAAATGGGGATTTCTCAGTGAGTGGAGTAGAAGCAAAGCAAAGTCTAAACGTGCTGGGACATTGGGCCAGTCCCAAACCCCGAACCATCTGAATCACCGCCAGTGGTTTTCCTTTGACGGCCTCAGCTGCCAAGGGGAAAAATTGGGCAGCAATTGCAGATGAGGATATCCAGATATCCTCACAGCAGGTACAGCACAGATGGCTACGAGCTCAGTATCTTTTAGGTAACACATTGGAGTCCTAATGGCAGCAGCATGTATAACAAATGAAGTCACCAGGACTAATATTATTACAACAAATTCCACAGGAATTAATCACGTTTGAGCCATAATGATAACAGAGTGTTGGTTAGCGAATTATCTCTCAAGCCTCCCATCCCTCTGGCACTTGCTTGTAGGCCAGTTTCTCGGGATGCGGCATGGACTGTTTTCTTTCAAAAGAAAGCTGTTTTTTATTTCAGAAAAAGCAGACTCATTTAGTCTGATTGAGGTTTATTCTCAGGTAGGTCAAGTTTTTGTAGCGTAAGCCGTTCCAAAACTGCAGTATGATATATTTTTGTAAGGTTTTGTGTTGTTTTTTTTTTTCCTCCTTTCTATGCAAAATACTGTTAGGACCCTGGGAAAGTTCCCCCATCAGCCTTCTGGCTTTGAGATAAATGTAATCTCTTTATAAAAACACACACTTACATAGCTTACACCAGCCTAGTGCTGGATATAGCATTCGCCATAAATCATACCACTTCACTGCCATACCAAGTCTAAAACACAATGAAAGAAACATCTTGGTGAAAGTCCATCTTAATTTTTGTTCTCCAACAGCAGGATACTGAAGTGAAAGTTTTTTATTAATCCTTGCACCAAAAAAAGCTTGTGGGATCTCCAGATAAATATTTTCCTGAATTAATATACCACGTAGATCAAGATATATCAATAAACAGAAACTCTTACGACCATGAGAGGGAAAACTCATACAGGCGCAGCTGCTCGTGTGCATGAGATTGGTAGGTCTGGTAACGGCACTGACCTCCAGCATGCCCATCCTCCCTGATGCTGGATGGCTTTTACCAAAGGAATGAGAGAAATAAAACAAAGAGAAAGACAACTTTGACCAAACTCCTGGAAATCAGACCAGTTGTTAGCCAAATCGTACATCACAACAAAGGTTAAAGTCAGGTTAGTGGCAGTAGGTTATCCACGGGCTATTTTTCTCAATCTGGTCATCCCGGAATAGCTGCTGTGCTTTGGTTTCCAATACAAAAGCTGTCTCTGTTGCTCACATGGAGTAAGCAGGAAACCAGCAGGAAAGAGAGAAGATTCCACAAAAATTCCGCCTTTTCCTGTATTACTGGCTGTGCTGATGCTTTCTCTGCTCAGCTCTTGTTTGACTCCTGGGCACCCATCCAGATTCACCCTCTGGCAGGAGACAAAAAGTGCCGTTCATAGACTGAAAATTGGAGCTTCAGTCTTGAGAGACCATTTGGCTGACAGATGTTTCTGCTCGTCTGTCTCCATCACTACTTTTTTCTCCTACTAACTTCTATCCTAGGAAGTGCGTGGCACTAGTGCAAAGAAGGGAGGGGGAAAACCCACAAAAAATAGAAACATTTTAAAAGCCTTGGGACATGAATACTTAATCAAACACTGTAGGTCCGGTTATGCCTGGAGGGGTGCGTCTGTACCTCTGGGTCTGGGTGGGAGTCCGCCTGCAATGAATATTTCATGCAAATCAAAGGGCAGATGTTACACAATGTCTCTCAACTTCCATTTCACAGAACAGGGAGCATCAGCAGTCCAAGAGTTCACAGAAATGTCACCTTACAAAATTTGCAAAGTTGAACCCCAGTCCTGCAATGAGCAGGGACACCTCTGTATGCAGAGCTTGCCGTCGGTGTCAAGGGCTTTGACTTAAGACCAGCAAGCTTCATAAGGGATGTCTTAGAGCAGGAGGTCAGCAAAGTATTGGGTAAAACTCATGATGAATTTGGCTTTCTTAATTCCTTGAGTGGATCAGATCTCATCTTATTTTGCCCCCATCAGTGAGTCCCCAGTGGATTACACTGGCCCATAAAAAGGGAACACAAAGCTCAGTACGTTTTGTCTTTCAAAGTCACCTTCACACGTACCCTCACAAAACCACCTTACACCCCGACAGCTCTTTGGCTCCTTTTCTACACCCAGCGACAGATGTTAGCACACATCCTCTTGCAGGCTGCGGCCCCTGTCCTCCACTGCTTCTCTTCCCCTGACTCTAACCAAGTCCACCCTCCTGGAGGGAACTGTCCATATCACTGCTGTGATCAAGGGAGCTACTCGTGAGGGACATGAAATAACTCCTGAGCTGTGCTTATAAAGAAGCTAAGGAGCAGAGGTGGTGTGTTGATAACAAAGGTGTGCCCCTTGCAATTCTGTGCTGGGATAAGCATATTAATATATGATATTTTACTTCCTCCGGAAGACTTTTGACTGCAGCTACGGCTTTGATGCAGTCCATGACCTGCTCAAGTCAAGATGAAGTCAACATAATCAGCCAATATCTGCTTGACTGATTATATAAAATAGATGAGTGTTTGTCAAGTCCTCCTCTGCTGCACAGGTGTAATCAGGTGTCTACACTACAGCTAAGCAGAAACCATCACCTTCCAGTTTGTGGAGACTCTTTTTATTGGCCCTAAATACATCCACTGAAGCTAGACTGTGACCTATTCAGCCTTCCCCGTCAGCATGAAAGAATAACTTCAGGACACAGCCGTACTTCAAAACTTGCTGCTACCATTTACTGGGATGGGTAGTAAAGCAAGAGAGTGGCTTAGGATACAGACTCACCTTCATTAAAGGACACTGAAAGCTTGGAAGATAAGCAGGTCCTCTGAGCCTTTGATATTGAGTAAATTCAGGAGCAGGTTAGGTAAGTGTAATTGTTCATCACAGCAAACAGTGGAAACTATTTCATTGTTTAGAATAAAAGATAATTCAAGAAGAGCTGTGTTACAGCTCTGCCTTCTGTGAGAGATATCCTGTTTTACTTTTTTGTGTAGGACTTGCTTCTCTGTGTGAGACATGAGGCTGGAGTCTTGACCAGGGCAGGACAAGATGCTAAATGTATTTGGATGGAACATGAAAATGAAGGTGTTTAGTTTGCTGATCCATGTTTCCAGGCCCTGAGGACCTCCTCTAGACCAGATAGTCCCCACCATAGTTCTTACACACACCAAGGCCCAAAGCTCTGCAAAGGGCACTGGGGTGTGTAGGGCTTCTCAAGAGAAAGTGAATACTTTGGCCTGTTGTTCTTCTTTCCTCCCCAAACAGCCAGTGGCACAGGAAGGGGGTCCTTCAACTTCTGCAAGAATCGAGATAATTTTCAATGGCATTTCAAAACAATGCCTTTTAAGGAGAAGAAACCCATGCCAGCAAGTGGTGTACATGCGTCAGCCACCCAAGAGCCTGAAATGGTTTCCACTGTGCAGATTTACAAAGCCACCGTGGAGTTGTCACAGATGGTAACGCTAGCAAGCCTGGGGCCATGAGAGCCGAAACCCAGCAGAGCTCACCGACTCCTAAGTTTTACCTTAACCTTATACAAATCTATGCCTTTGGATGTGTGAGTGGCGCCACCATCCAGCTCCATGTCATGCACCCACTGCAAAAAACAGACAAGATGTGAGAGGGGAATCTTTACTCTTTTGCAAAGGTTTAATGATATATTTAAAATGTGAGGGAAGAAGGGAAAAAAAAAAAAAAGAGATGTCTGCATCTGCAGTGTGATGTTGGTGCTGCGCTATGCCTGTGACCCAGCAAGGTCCCCTTTCCCCTCCAGGTCCCTAGCGAGCATCCCCCCGGCAGGCTGTGACAGGCGTGCAACAACGCAGATGGCACTTCTTCTCTGAGGTGATAAAACTGTAGCCCCTCACACAAATGGCCAGAGATGTTGGTTTTTTGCTACAGTTCCCAAGGTGAGCATGGCGATTCAAACAAACGGAGAGGGTGACACAGAGAGAGGTCACCTTCTCCTCCTGCTGGAGTCCGGGGGGGCGGCTTCCCCCAGCTCCCCTCTGCCCTCACAGCAAACCCTGGGAGGGCCAGACCTGCAAGGCGCTGCTCTGAGCAAAGGAGCAGGGTCTGAGCAAAGAGAGGAGAGTTTTTTCTCTTGGAGGCCCCCTGAGCACACGGTTCTGCCTGGACAAAGAAGGGAAAGGGAAGAGGGAGGAGGGAGAGACTGGGACGGTGTACGGTCCCGGCAGCCCCACGAGGTTTCAGACTGCTCTGCGGCTCCGTGCCAGGATCCCGCGAGGGGGAAGGAGACGAGCGGTGGAAACAGGAAAAATTCACAGTGATGAATTCCACTGCTCTGGGACAGGGAAATCGCTCTATTTAGGACTTGTCATTTATTTTTAACGTGGGCTCTTGGACTCGCGCGCCGTTGTTACTGACCTTACAAAAGGAGGGCGGAGGGGTTTCCTTGCAGCAAGACGCCTGTGTCGCACTGGGCACAGGATGGGCTCAGGAGGTTTCTGATTCCAGGAATGTGACTTTTTATGGGTCCTAATCCAGGAAATCAAATGACGTGGCTGACTTCTACACTGAGATACACACCGTGCAGCCCTTGCACGCTGGGCAAAGAGTACCAGAGGAACACAGAGACGGCACAGGCACACACTCGGAGATACGAAGATTGGGGAGAAATTGCCTATTTTGCTTAGAAGTCTACCACTGAGAGGAATATGAAAATTGTGTAAAGCGGACATTAAGCTAACTGGTAACCTAACAAGTACCTTATAGTGAGATATAAGCTCCCAAGAGAAATAGCAAAAGCCTTTGTATTTTACCTGTGTATTTTTTACACCATTGCACCCCCTAACCAATTTTAAATCCACCTCTCAGGCCTTTCAAAACTGGGCTAGATACATCACTGGAGCATATTCTCAAAGGATACTGTACTTGTACGAAAACTGATTAAAACACCAGCAGAGGCAAAAGGTTGAAAATACACTTGTAGTGTACAATTTTTTTCAGAATTGGAAATAGTGGCCTTAGAGAGTCGTACATGCTTGTGCTTATACACAAATGTGACAAGGACGAAAGGAACACACATAAAAAGAGAAAAAATAGTGCAAAAGGCTTTAGATTGGTCTGAGATGGCCCCACGGCTCCACTCCACCTTCTCTTGAGCTTATATGCAAATTGTTGAGGCATCTTATCAACTTTAATATGCCCAGGGAGTTTGACAAAATCAAACCGCTCTAATCATCGCCCTCTTTCAGCGTACTTTAATGATGAGTTAATTGCCCATGATGAGACCTTGATTTTCTTGGAATGCCTTAGCCCTTTGTAATTTTCAGGTTCTGGCTTATTCACAGGCATTTTTCATGAATAACTGCAGTCTTTCTTGAGTAATAAAGGAAGACAGTCCCACGAGGGAAACTGAGCTACATATTTTCTATGTGTGCATGAGGTACCTGTCAATTTGCTTCTTTCAGCCTTTAACCAGGTTTCATCTGCCCCTATGGAAGTCAATCCAACCAGGCCAATAGCCGTTTGCTCTCCAAACTGTACCTCTACATGGCATTTTTTACTCAAGCAATGATGCAGCTGAATGGAAAATAATCACGGAGCCAACAGGTTTCAACACTGAGCAAAGCCTGTGCTGCTGCTGGAATCTAAATTGGACGGCTTGAGGCTTTGGGGCTTTGCAGCAAGGACTCTTTAAATTAGGAATGTGTAAAGACTTTCCTGTGGTTTGGCACACGGGCAGCATTCCATAAATGCATCACAGAAATTAAATATAGAAAATACCTGCTGATAGGTCTAACCCCTTTTGCTTGGACAGCACAGAATTGGTTCCTATGGGACAGTTCGCATTGTTTGCTGGAGAAAAGTTTAAAATTTCCTAGGTGAGGAAGCTTCCACCATTTCTTTTCAGGAAACAATTAACAGCCTAACACATCAAGAAATTCTTCTGAGATTATTCCTACCTTTTTGTTTGTTTGTTCTTTGCAACATACAGCTCCTGGATATGTCCTGCTGGGCTGTTATAAATAATTTCCTTCCCAACTGAGTGCTTACACTTTCAAATTTTTCTGGTGTGCTGCATGAACTAGGCAGAGGACAGGATTACACATATTGTGATCTCCCAGTTCATTCCTTTTTTATTCCTTCATATAAGCTTTTCCCTTAAAATCCCCAATCAGTAAATCATTCTTTTCTAGATCCACCCTAGTTAGATCACTGCTTTTTCAGCAAAATGGTGAAATGGATGGGTGAAAGTCTTACAAGCACAGGACACAGCATACACAATTCAGTGTTTCCTTAGAATGAGTGTGCTGTAGTTTTTCATGGGCTGTAATACCCTATATGTTCCTGAGCTGTCAATCATTTTGGCATTTGTTTTACCTTCGACCACAAGTACAGTTTTTAGTATTGGAAAGTATGCCAAGGCTTTGGCAACCAGAGCACAAGCTCCTCTTCATTACTTGTTCTGTTCAAGTTCAATGCATAATGTAGGTCTCATCTTGGTGTTTGTGGAAAGCTTACTCATGGCATTTAGCCACTCTTTAATTTGGCATGGTGGATAAAAGTCAGCACTGTAGCTCTGGAATGAGTTGTGTTGGCAGGAGTGCTGGGTCTGGATCTAGAAATGGAGCAGCAGTTGAGTGCCACAGTAGAAGAGAGCAGGTGAGCCAGGACCTGAGATAACAATACCGTAGACCGGGACCCCGTTCATCAGTGGGGCTTACCGCTGAGATAGCGTGACACCATTTAAACACGGCTGCATGAGCAGTCAGGACTGCAGTCAGAGCACAAATGAGTTAAGAATGGCTCTGGTGGAGACAGGCTCTGGTGGAGAGCATTTGGAAATTTTTACCTTTCAGGGGACAACTTTCTGAGACCTCAAAGACACCCTCATTCATCTTTTTTCTCAAGACAGGGCACTCCTCCAGCCTCTGGCTTGTACAATGCAAACAGATGTACTCCATTCTTTGTTAAGTGCTGTGATCTGCAAATGAAAAGTGCTATTTAATTTGGAAAATCAAATACTATTTGCATGTACATAAATAAAATGCAAAAATGCTATTTCTGAGAAAATAATTTTAAGATTAAAAACACCCCTAAAGGAAGTCAATTGCCTTTTGTTCCCTCACCAAACACAAGGGGAACAGTGAAAGTGGTCATTCAGTTCTACTAGGATCTGCTGCTGCTGTGTCTGATGACGGGTGTGAAAATACTGTACAGTGAAGTTATATGAATTTGCCTGATGGCGGCAGTTCTTCTGTCTTCTGAGAATAAATTTTGTCCTCTCCCAAATTCTTCATGTCTGGCATCCCCTTCCATGGACAGTTTGCAGGAAGGAACAAATGGGAATAAAGCAGGACTCAGGGGGCTGCAGTGCAGCGCAGCCCTGACACCCAAATATTCAGGTGCGTGAGAAGTGATAAACAAGTCTAAGACTGACTGCAGCCAAGGACATATATATTGAGTCTGTTTAATATTTTCTGTGCCCTCTTTACTGATTTGTTTAGCCTAATTTATCTTTATTATGTGTACAGGAGAATGAGGCTTCTCCAGTAGGATTCAAGTCATTTCACTAGAAGTTTATAAACATTTTGGCAGTTCTCATACAATTAAGATTGTTTCTATATTCATACAGTGAACCCCACTTGTATGTACTTTCAAGTGCTGAAGATTTATTCATTCTCCTTTGCACTTCCTAGAGACGCAGTAGCAGTTCCTAATCTAGCCGTATTGCTTTGGGCTCTGGAACAAAGTTTCTCTCTTTCACAGATATTAAAACTGAACCGATCCTAAGCTGGAAACACATATGCTTAACTTCTACCTTGATCTGTTAGCATAAGCCTTTCCATCAGGAAGACAGTCCAAAATCATAGTGGCTATTGCATTCCCTCATTTCTGAGGGTTTTTGTTATCTTTTTCTGTTTATTTATGTTTTTGATGAATGGAAGCATAGTGGAAAATGATTGATTCAGCTGGAGAAGAAACTGTAGCCCCTGCAGACTGCATCTTTTCCTGTCACTCCTAGAGATGCTCTCACCATGCTCCAAGCTCAGGAAATCTTGCTGGGGCTTTCGTAGAAAAGATCAGCACTGGGCACTTCCCAGTAGCAAAGTCTGCGGGGTAAAAGGTAGAGAATGGATGTGCTGGCTGACCACAAACTGGTGGCCATAGTTCCTTCTTCCAGAGGAAGCAGTGAATAACGTCCTATCTCATTTTTTGAGACTGATAGTGATGTGAATCATCCTTCGAGCTGGTGCGTGAGTGCCATTTCCTCCAAGTGGCAGGGGAGGAAATAGGCAGAGGAGTGCATTCCCCAAGGTCAGGTGCAAACCACAGGCAGGGGCTGGAGAAGAACCCAGGATGCCCATCTCTCTCTCAGGCAACCAATGAGGACAAGGCAGTGCAATGCTCACCTGGTGCCTTTGCTGCCTGAAGCGTTACCCCCTCTGTCTGTGTGCCATAGTGAACGTAAACGCATCATCGGCAGGTCCAGGCAGCCTGGAAATGGGAGAACTTTGCAGAACTGGCTTTAGTAAAATACTTCTGTCACACATATTTTGGAGTATATGCGTTGCAGAGAGTGGGTACCTTGTCCTCAAAAGCATATCAATACTGACAGCATAACTGGAGGACGGGTCAGCACGGATGGGATCCCACTGACCCTCTTGTGAATAAGCTGCCCTGGGAGCTCTCTGCTGGGAGAGGGCCTGGACATGGCCCCCACAATCTGTCTGGAGGTTGTTGAGACAGCAGATCCGGGAGGCAGAAAGCTGAGTCCAGCAGTGGTGTGCAGTTTCTCACATCCGCTCCCCCAACACCGTCCTGCTCACATCCTCTCGCCACAACCCCCCCATCCGTGTCATTCTCCCAGTCCGTATTTCCTTCCATTGTTCCCCAGAAAGTCCTTGGGCAATACTGTCTCCCTTCCCAGCCTTGTAGGCAGTCTTGGCTGTCCAGTGTGAACCGATGGATGGGCTTTAAACAACGGAACAGAATAAACATTTGCTTCTCCTCAGAAGTTTCCCCCTCCCCAGTGCCCCCACACCCATGTATACGCTGCAGTAAGACGTCTTTCTTCTCACGCCCATCAACTCAGGGAGTGAGGGTGGGAGGGTTTCAGTGAGATTCTCACGTCGTGGTGTCCCTTGAACAAATTGTGCTCCTGTTAGAGCCGCTGGCACAGCCGGGCTCAGCGCTGAGCTCCTGGGCTCTGCTTTGCCCCTCCTCAGCGTTCCTGTTGAAGCAGCAGACGTGAGCTATATTTGCCAAGGTGCAGAGCATCTCCAGCCAAACTCTTAAAGGCCAAATGGAAGCCAAAGTTCTTGGAGTTTATTTCTCTCTTCTCCTCTCCTTTCCTCCTTTATCAGCAAACATCAGTTTGCCAGTGAAGACAGGCAGAAGGAATCAGCAATCCTAAGCAAACTAGGAATGCTTGTTCAAACCAAATGCCCCCAATACTTCCAGCAACCAAAGCCATCTGTATCCAATTTGTTTATCCAGAAAACCTGAAAAACTGTGAGGAGTCAAAAGATGGTATTTTTCTTTTTTTTAATAGTTTAATTTCAAGCTACCTAAGGTTAATTTGAAAAAAAAAAAAAAAGAAACATCAGATAGGGGGTTTTGTTTGTTTTTAATTGTAACCAAACTAGAAGAATAGGAAGTATGCTTTGGTTTGGTTTCATTTCGTTTCATTTCTGAAATGATTTGGCCTTGGTGCAAAAAAGTAAGAAAACAGAAACGAGTATGTTATTGTTTTTGTTAATTTGTCACGGAAGCCACAAAAATCCATTGCTGAGATTGTTTTATTCCCAACTAATATCTATTAACTCCTCAGTGTCACACAATGATCCCATAAAATCCTTGGGAATACGGACAGCAGAAGAGCTACTCCTTCTATCCAAATGCCGGTGTGATGAGGAAGGATGTCAACATGACCATCTTGCCACAAACTCAGTTATATTGCTCATTTGTCCTCATGCTCTTACCTGTCTAATAAGCATACTCTGTGGCTCAGGGTGCCCCAAGGCTTGCACGGGGATGGACTTTTATTTCCTAATAGTGCAATGGGCCTCACCGTTCCAGGAGGGATGGTGGCAGTCATTTATACGTGGGCATTTCTGCATCTTTGTAGAAATCTTCTGGGGATTTCTGGCTTCCTGGAGAGCTCTCAAAGCCACTCCACCTTTGGAAGCATGCAGGACAATGGTGTTAGAGGGCAAGATTAAAATCTTGCTACTCTTCTATACTGTTTTACAGAGTGAGTGAGGTCACAGGCAAATGGGCAGGTTGTTGGAAGGAGATCAGGACTGTTTCTAAACATCTTTCATTTTCCTGCAAGGGGTTTTTACCACCCTAGTAAGTGACTGTCCAAGGCAGGAGCTGGTTGAGGGAAACACTTTGATCACACTTTGGCCAATCCGGTCCCCAGTGATGCTTCTAAGGGTTAGACAGCTTTGTAAAACTCCTCCACCCAATTCAAAGCACTGTGACTAACTCTCCTGCATAGAGCCCATTTCCTCAAAACAGCAATCACAGGCTGCAGACAGCAGATGAAACCTTCCGACAGGAGACTGGTCATGCCTGAGTGATGTCCTCAATACAACCAGTTCAGTGCAGCATGGTGGAGGGAGCGTTAACATGGGTGTGATACCCTGCCGAGGAATTCCAGTGTCACTAAGTAATTATTTGTAATAACTCAGAGTAACAATTTCCATATGTAGGGCCCAAAAACAAGAACTGCAAGTTGGGAGATGCCTTCTCCAGCTTGTTAGATGAGAGCAGGATTTCCACCTCCTCTAAAATAAGATCTATCCTGGTTTATATTCTGGTCTCCGTCATCCCACCAAAATAAAATCAGCTGAAGACAGATATGTCAGTGAGCAGAGCTGGAATTTTTGCTAGGGGTTCGGGGTGGGGAGGGGTTGGCACAGGCTGAACTCTCAACACCATGATCATATGTTACTGATTAAGGAGCCTGGACAGACACACCTTTCACCTCCAGTTTAGATGAAAACCTTGACTGTCTCCTCCAGGATGGCGAGTTTCACTCAGTGAGACTGGGAAGCCCCTGAGATGAGGCTCCCATAGGCTTTTTTAGGACTGTCCGGGATGTGGAAATTCAGAAACAGAGTGAAACTGGTGAGCAGATGCAAACTAAGAAAGCGGGACTGAGGGCTTACTCAGAAATTCCATCCAAAGAGGTTTGTGTGCTTCCCTGCATGGAGGAATGGGATTTTCCCTTACCCATCCCTCAGAGAGCTCCTTTGTCCAGCTGGGCAGAAAAAGCCAGGAAGGTAAAGGTTAATGCCAACGAGCTTATTTAACTGAATGGTGTCTTTTTTTTCTCCTCCACCCTCCATTCCCCCCCTAAACACACACACACAAAGTCTCGCTCACATACACATCCTGAAGCAAGAGGAAAGGAATTCCCTGTGCAGCCGGATGGCAGGACATGGGCCAGGACCTGCGGTGACACCACAAGCTGGTGCATCCTTCTCCCCCCATGCCCCCACACCAGCACCACCTCCCACCCTCCCCGGCCGTGCTGACAGCCAGGTCACCGACACCACAGACACACGCACAAATGTTTTTCTGTTCCTCGGTCCGTAGCGTCATCCTGGCTGTAGCTGGCGCAAATCCTCTGGCTCCCAGCCAGGCCACAGGAGTTCCCCAAGCTGACAGCCTGGCTTTGCTGTACTCGTTTCCACGCCTTCTCTATATTCTCCTGTTTGGATGTTAAATCAGTTTTTGCAGGGAGGACTGGGCACCGAGGTCGCTAGCAGGCAGCCGCTCGCAGGCAGGGAGGGCAGCGCGCCGCGTGCTTGTGCACACGCGTGTGTCTGTGTGCTGCGGCGCGCAGCGGAGCGTGTCGGGGCTGCCTCCCCGGCTGCCTTTGTGCCCACCCCCCCGGCATTGCAGCCCCCTGGGCCTTATCCCTCTGCTCGGTGAAGGGTGGGTAACAATTCTTGCCTCCTTCTCCAACGTTTGACGAACAGTGCTGTTTGGGGCCTAGGTGCTACACGTAGTGCCAAAAACCGACGATAAGCAATATTTTTATAACTACTCAGCATTTATTCCTGCAAGAATCTATCCCCACCACTCCTGTAGCAAAACAGATCTTGGAAAGCCGTTCTAGGAGAATTCGTTAATCATATTGAACTGGCGCAGGACCAAAATATTTTCCCTCTCTCTGCCTTTAAACCTCCCTGATGTTTTTTTCGTGTTTCTTCCTTGTCATCTCGAAAAAAAAAAAAAAAATGGAAATTCTTTAGAAATACGAATCTATCTTAAGACTTAAACCATCCAAAAATGCACAGTGTGGGAGCACTGAGGCCTTTGCAGTGCCAGTTCAGTAATTACTCCAGCAGCTGGGAAAAACCCTGTTCAGGACCCCTTTTACCCACCAGTTGAGCTGGGAGGAGCAGATCAGTTAAGTGTGCAGTGACTGCATGTCCCAGCTTAGCTCTGGGAGGAAGACCCGTTCTGTACTGGGGTGAGTTCCCAGGCAAGGACTGTGGAGCCAAAGTCTGTACCAGCAAGCTGTCACCAAAGGCGCTGATGTTGCTGCCCCAGGACTTGCAAAAGTATTGTGTGATCAGGATGAACCAAAGACTGCATCACAAATGTCATTCAAATGATTGACTTCATTCTGACTTGCTCTGCTTCTGCTTTTTGCTTCAACAGTGCTATTTCCCACTAGAATATTGTCACATTCCAGCCATTTGACATGCCCATAAAAACATCATTTTAGCCTTCTCAAGTCATTAACCCTCTAGAACGTAAGCTGGCTGAATGCATAGAGTTAAGAGATCTAAAGGATGCTTTTTATCCCAGCCATCTCTTACCTCTCTCTCCTGGAAGAGACTGCTGGACAGCTGTGAAATTACTTTTTCATGGGCTGCCATGCCAGCAGGTTTCCAGCTGGAATCAATGACAAAGCTTGGAAACAAATTGCTGACTGCTTAAAGCAAGAGGATCAGGAAACCCAGCCCAGTTCTGAGCTAGAAAAACAACAGAGACAACCACCACCAACCACCACACCACACATCTCTCGCTTCTGTGCACTTCCCGCAGCCTCCCCGACCCTTCACGGGGTTGCACATGTTGTTCTGCAGGTGCAGAACAGAAATTGTCCACTTCAGTGCCATCTCAGATATTACCCAAAAAGAGGATGAGTTTGTTGGCTGTTGGGCGAGGAATTATCAGGGCTTTTAGCATGCGGAAGTCTTGGTAGGTAGAGGAGAGTTCTTGCACTAAGGAATCACCTGAGTCATGTAGTGACTCAGAGGGACATGTACGTCTCTCTCTGTCTTGCAGGCTACCATTGATTAGAAAATTTGTTGTAGGCTTGTACATAGCTTGGAAAGCAGCAGCCCTATTACCACTTGCTTGATATTCCACAATGGTGGTTGTTACTGATGGGAATTCAGGCTTGATGGATTTGCAGTGAGTGTGCTGGGCAGCGATGGCTCAGTCAGTAGGGCCACATGATAAATCTGCACATGCAGGGGCAGCTGGCCAGTTGACATTAGAAAGCATTTGGTGGTGGAGCTGGGCTTCAGAGACCATCCTTAGGTGACCATGTATGAGAGGTGCTGCAGGCATTGCTACATGTTATGAGTCATTAGGGACTAGCTCTTAAAATGCTTCCTGGAAAAACTCCTGCAGTACTCCGATCATTACTAGCAGCAGCCTGATGTTGCAAAGCATCTGGACCACATGAAAGGCAGAGAGCATCGATGGTGTCACTTCAACAGTACACCATTGCAGCTGTATTCTGAGAATCATTTACCAACAGTGTGAACTTTCCCAGTTGGAAAAAACGTCCTGGCTATTGGGAGATATGAAGGATGCCTATTAAGCAGTTATTGCTGCTAACACTGAACACATTCATTTCCAGGACAACTTTTTCAACAGTTTGAATGGCATATAAGTAGTAACAAAGGCTTTTGCCAAAACATTTAGACTTTGAACATTTTTAACTATTAATTTTTGGCAGCACTATCTTATTTTAATTTTGTTTCTTTAGCTTCTAATCCAATAGCATTGAGTCTCACTGTGCCCTTTCATGAGGGACAAAAGAACTCAAAAGGAAAAAACATATCCCAAGATCTTATCCCAAGATCTGTGGTAGATACGGGCATGATCATTCATCTCAGTCAGATTTGTTCCATAGTCCACATTTTCAGTCTTCAACACATGAGAATACATATCCTGACATATTCTTCCACTGTAATTGCTGCATGAGTGCCAGGAGGAGCCTTAGCATCTTCAGAGCTTGTATAGTAATACACTACGAGTAACACATTCCCTTTGTAAAATTGGAACAATAATCCAGATCATTTCAAATAAACGTCGCACTACCTGTTTCATGGGTACAGGCCAAGTAGGACTCTCTAGAAAGTGCTGCCTTTATATCTGCTTGGTGAACAGACCTTCACGATCTTTATCTGCCCCTGAATTTGAATATGGAGAAGTGTCATTCACTGTGTAAACAAGCTCACTTGCTGTCTGCCATTTCAAAGCAGTTTGCTTATCTACGGTGATGTGTCCACACCTTGTCTAAGTTTGAGGACTGTATAGCTTTTCCTTAGGTAACTGATCCCAGTGCCAGCACCAGCCTTCCCACCCACCTCCTGTACCACATCAGTTTATGTAGACCTGCATCTCACGATAGCAGCGAGAACTAGATGCTAGGAGGAAGATGAAGTCTGCACATGCTATCTTTCCACCAGGGTTTGAGTCGTTTCCGGTTCTTGTGCTTGGGCTTTTTGTGGCAACCCAGCTATGATGGGCATGAATACAGACCCTGACTGACAAAGCCACATGAGCAATAACTGTGGAACCAATTGCGCTTGCAAAGATGCATCAGTGTCACCATGCCAGCAATATACCATAGTAGCTTATATTGCATCTACTCTTGGAGCACTTAAGCAGTAAAGAAGAACAGGCTGCTTCTGGAGATTAAATGCTCTGAAATTGTAGTACATCAGAAAATGTGGCCAAAAACTATAAATTGAACATTCTCTCTCCATGGGTCTTACTCCTAGGGAAACTTCAACAAGACGCAGATGAAAGAAACCAGCGGAGAACCATTTCATGCAGAGACACCTAACAGACATCCCACAGAGTTCATCTTTTTTCAGTGGTAAAGGGGATCTAGTCCATTGTTCCTTAGAGACCTCAAATGTATTCTTAGCTTTGTTTTGTAGTAAAACAAAGCTTTTACTATAAACCCAAATATGTTAATTTTTTCTTAAGGTTTGGAAAAGTTTCAGACAGCCTTTTCTGGAGTTTTGTCATTTTAAAGTTATGAAGTTTCTACGGGTTTTAAAAACATGACAACCTGGGTTGAACAGGGAGATCTTAATGCTGTTTTCATTTCAGAAAAGGATATAATCTAGTTCATCCCTTATTTGACATAATAAATAACATAGCAGACTGTGACTGAAAGAGAAACAAGAACTCTCTTGCCCTGTGGATTGTGGATCTTACTGTCCTCTTGAAAAAAAAAAAGTATTTATAACAATACTTTACAATCTCAGACAAGACCTTCTGCTGACAAGTGGATACCTTTTCCTACTTCCTTCACATTAGCTGAAACCTAATCCGCTTAATATATTCCAGCCAAATTCATGTTCTTGATCATATACAGTTTGCAGCAATTTTTTCAAAAAGAATAAGAAAAGGATTGTCCATGAACTGAATGAACTTTGCCTCTTCTACACTTCCTTTTCGTCTTGCATGAGATTAAGAGGGACCACGTCTTGCTTTGTGCTTATGTAAAATTTAACAGTGTGGTATTATAACAATCCAATTAGTAACAAAGTGATTAATAGTAAAGGTGACATCAAAACCAGCTAAATGTTGATTTGTTTAGCTAACAAGGGAACAAAGGACTAAGTCCAATGGCAAGTGGAAGCGAGCTGTGAACATATATGCAGTCCAATGAACTTGACCTTAACCAAGGAATCCTTTAGCTTTGCCATAACTGTAACCAAGATGCATATTACAAGATCTAACGCACAGGTGACTAGAAAAGCACCCTGTGACAGACTACTGCAAGAAAAGTGCCTTGCCAGAATCTGTTCTTCCTTTGGTTTTGGTGCAACTTGTTCTATTACCAAAGCGGTAACTAATAAGGCATTCCATAGGTGCACAGTGCTATGGCAAGGACATGTCATCCCAGTTTGTAACAAGCTCAGGGTCTAGAGGTAAAAGTGCCTCAAAACATCAGAATGTGCCATCTGTCCTTGGAAACTGGGAAACGGAGAGCTTATAAATATGCGGAGACCTCCATGTGTTCCTGGGACCACATAGCAAGAAGACAGAGAAACTCAAATATATATGGAGAGGAATGTCTCCCCTCCTCCCTTTGCATGTGCTTCAGTCAGGATGTTTGTACAAGAAGAAAGTCAGCTGAACAATAAAACCCATATGTCAGATGTTGAAGGGAAGTCTGGAGTCAAACACACCAAAAGAAAAAATTGAGACCAGTTTATTCTTATGATAAGATTACCCACTCAAATATGCACATCACAACATCCTTGTTAGGGGACCAAACTGATAATAGTAGCAGTCTGGTACTTGGTACTTCGAACTTTTCACCCAAGAATTGCAAAGCACTTCACAATAAAACCTAAATATATCTTTATGTGAGCTGGGAGGGGCTGTAAAGTGATAGCTTTGCTTATTTTGAGGATGAAAAACACACAATTCCAATGCATCACAAAACAGAAACCTCTGATTCACCTGGAAATGGTGATTTTAATGAATTTTAATGGAATTATATCCAGTCAGATTCCAAGGCTAGTGGACTTGCATGTCTTCATATTTAAAAAGAGAGTTCCTGTGGCCTTTTGTAGTTACATTTTTAATACTAAAGATGATACAAAAAAATGGACACAAGAGTACCCCTATAATGAGCATTATTTATTCAAAGTGGAACAGCTCTCAGCAAAGTTGAGATGTCCTCTAAGGTAAAAGACAAACCAATAGCCCCAGAGAGGGCTTTTGAAGACTGAGTTGAATCTCAGGAGGGAGCCAGAGGGAACTTTATCTGAAGATGGAGCTACTCCATGGCCAACTCTTAACCTTCACAAAGATGCGAGTGTGAAGAACTGGACAAAAAAGCTCATGAGGGTCACAAGCTCTGCCATGAGTTCTTGAAGGTTTCCTGCTTTTACCATGGCCGGAAATGCTGCAAGAGCAACTGTTCTTAACACTTTCCTTGTTCAGAGCTACATTTGTTCACCCCTCAAATAACAGCGGGAAGGAAAGTGTTGTGGACCAAGTCTGGCAAGCCATAAGTTGAAAGTCTAGGCACTGGGAGGTTTTACATCTGAGTACTCGAAAATTTTCGTCAAATTTTCATCAGATTCATTACTTTTGGCTGGACAAATGTTGGCCTCTCATCTGCCTGTGTGGGAAAAGTCCTTGCTAACTGGGTTTCATTTAACATGTAACCCAAAGGTAATTAATCTTCTAATTAATTAAACTTTGAACGAAGTTCTGGCAATGACAGTCCCTGGCAAAGACAGTCATCAGTCCTAACTGGGCCGGGGTTGTCAGGCTTTTCCAGAAAACAGCATCAAGCATCTCTCAAAGTTCACGACCACTCCTCCTGCTCCTTCTGCCCTCCCCACCACCCACCAGCCCCTTTTCATCTTTCATTGCTGTAGGCAGCTCAAAGGGATGTTAATGTCCCAGAAGTGATCCTGACGCCAAGTTTCTCTATTAAAACCATCTCCAGGCAACAATCAGGTTTGCCACATGTCTATTGTCCTCATCACTCTCAGGCAGTCACAGCACATCAAGAATTGGGGCTGGTTTAATTCCATGGCTTTTGCTCCTGTTGCTGCCGTCCCCAAATTCAGGAAGGGCTGTAAATGAAGGGAAGACGAAAGGGTGTGGGGTGCATCTTTCTTTATCATCTCAGCTGGCAGTTAATCCCTTGCCAAACGTGTCAAGCCAAATGAGGAGGGGAAGAGGCCGGTGAGACAGACGTATTATCTTCAGATTCTGTGGCTGTCCTGCTGCACTTAGTTTTCTGCTGTATTTCTAAGCGGTCCGGACACAGGGTTCGCGTGATGCTCCCAGTGGGGGATCTTATCCCAGCTCAACTTAATCCAGCAAAAACGCACATATATATTGCCCTGAGATCGGACCTGTAAGTGGCTGAGTAAGCCAGCTCACAGTGACTGTGCTACCAGGGTATCTCTTGGTCTTACCATGCTAGAGTCTGAACTCTTCGTGTAAGGCACTCTGTTCCACTAACTGCGTGTACAGCCCCTAACATGATGAAGCATTGATTTCGCAGGTCCTTGGACCCTGTACAGCTCCACTGGTGTGCACCTTGCTTATAAAATACACAAACACTAAAGCGAGGAGTACTAGGCCTTAAGTGCTTTGTAACACATTCACTTGGGCTTCATATGGAGTTGGCACTGCAGCGGCAAAGTCTGGGGCCATTGGGGATGAGGAGGGGTAAGGGGAAATGTAGTTCTGCTGTAGGAAGGTTAAGGAGCTCTGTTATAGTCCCCAGTTTGTGTTTGGCTACTCATGGGTGGACAGTGGTGGGAAGCCAAAAGTGTTCCCAGCTGATGACTGGCACGGGAGCTCTTCATGGGGGAGTCCTGACGAAAGACCTCAGTAACACTGCTGGAAATTTCTTCTAGTCCAGTACGATCCTGTAGGCTGTACCTTATCATAATATAGAAAGGCTCTGTGCCTCCAAATTTACTTTTCTAAGGAAGAGATGGTTTATATTGGCAGTGTCCCACTTATGATCTTATTACTGGGTTATTGTGTCATCTGTGCCCCCCAAAGATTTGCTTTTTGGGTTCAGTTCCTTGGCTTGCACAAGCTGGTGTTATTTCTTTGACTGCACTAAAGTTGTTCTGCCTATGACCTGTGCAACAGAAGTTGATGGTCTCAGATGGTCTCCCCCCACCACTGGTCCTCTCCAGCTCTTTTGCCATCACCCTCTACATGGAGATCAAGTGCTTTACCACCCATGAAGACACTCCCATGTTGTTCTGTTCCCTTCCACACTCGTGTGTTTTTGTAGAAAAAGTAGATGTCACAGGAAAGTGTGTGCTGGAAAACTCACTGTTGAAGCTGCCTGTGCCAGGTTTGTCCTGGCAAAGACGAGAGAGGTTTTGCAAACTTTTTCACAGTCCTTGAGCAGCAAAGGACATCTCACCACGCCACCTCCCAAGCCTGAGCATGCCTCTTCCTCTGGGCGTGCAGGCAGGAAGCAGTAGTCTACAAGTAGGAGCAATTTTGGGCGAAGACTTGGCTCTCCCGCGTTGTCTGTGTGGCTGCTCTCAGCAGGACTACTTCCACTCCAAATGTGTTATTGCAGTGAATAAACGGGAGATGGGTGGGGTTGCAGGGGCGCTATGGACAATAAAAGGAAATGCCTCTGCTCTGCATATGCTCTGGAGAGGGAGGGTGTCTGTGCGTCGGGCAGGAGGGGATGTTGTGCGAGACAGGGTACGGAGGGGAGGCGTCTGCATGAAAACCAGAGGAGAAGAAAGTATCTGAGAGAGAGTGGGTGGCTGGTGGCAAGGGAGTGGGAACAGGACGGAAGAGGCTGTGCATGGCTGTAAAGAGAGAGTCTGCTTGAAAAGGACTGGGAGCAGAGGGTGGGTGTGAGAGGATTGCAAAGGGGAGATGGGAGGCAGAATGTCTGTGGGTGGCACAGAGATGGATGCAGCGCCTGCACCACGCTGCCAAACGGAACACCCCGTCCCGGATACTCTGACTGCCTTTTCCAATCCCGGGGACTACACTGTTATTTTACCCTGTTAACACTCTAGATCCAGTGTCCTTTTCTGAAGCAGAAAAATTGTTGTCCTACAGCCTGGGGAGGGTGCCAAGGTTCAGCAAGAGCTGTCCATCCCTTCGAACAAATAAATATTGCATCTTCTCAAAGCTCTCTTGAGTAAACAGAGAGACTGCAGAGTCACTGTAGTGCTGGTGGTTTGAGGATCATTACGGAACAACCACTACAGAAATGTTTCTCCCGATTTTTGAGTGTGTGAGCCATTTTCTTCTTACCAAATCTATTCACATGTATCAGTGTTACCACAAGGAAAACAAAAGGTTCCTCCATCATTGCAGTAGCCTTCCAACCACACTTTTCCATATGACTTTGACACTTTGCAGTTCAAGCCTTCGTTTCTTCTGGTTTCCAAAAAAAAAAAAAAATTTGCCTTAGTTTGAAGACTGCCCTGCCCACATGGCTTGGACCAGGATGCAGCTGACCCCCGACACCCTGGGGTGCTAATGTTTGGCATTTAAGATTGGAGCCTTCTCTAAGCCAGGTTCTTGAACAACAGTTGGCATGAACCAACTAGACTGATAAGTAAAATTAACTGATTTGAAGCCAAAACAGAGAGAAAAATCAACCTTGTTCACAAATATTCTGCAGAGAATTCACATAGAAAAAGTGACCTAGTAGGAGGCTGTACCCAAAATCCCAGAGGATCATGGTAATCTGATACTTACACTGGCTTCACGAGTTTCAAGTCCTTCCGAAAAATCAGACCACAGCAACACATGCTTTTGTCTTAGCCCCTGCATGTGATCTCCATGCCTAGCTGTTACAGTTTGCAAAGGGTTTCTGTTTGCTCCCTTGGTCGATTGTAATTGCCCTGGATTAGCTCCAAATTGGAGGGAAAATGTTAAAAAAAAACCCACAAAAGGAGTCTTCAAAGGTCCTGAACATTATGCCTAGGTGGTGATCTCATGGCAGCAATGACCTCAGAGGTGTGTTTGGCTTGGTTCAAATTCACAGAACTGCCTCTTGCCAAAGATATTTTAAGTGGGCCAAAAACATCTGCAAACAAACCCGTCCAAACCCACATGCTGCATACAGTCGCAAAACCACATCATGTGTCTCATGTAGACTCACACTCCATGCTCCTCATGGAAAATACGCAGTCTGCAGTCATAGTCTACCTGTCGTTGGTATTTATCATACAGCTCAGGTGCCCCAACACACAGCTCAAACGCGAATGAGCTCAGAGTGTACAGCTCATCAGCTTGTAACACGTGATGTGCGGTACAGCTGTCTCCTGTGTAGTTCATGGTCCTGGTTCCAGATGGGGGACTATTCCCAGTTTTTATTTCTCTTCTTTCAGGTTAAAATCGGCTCTGAGTAAGCCATCTGAACTTCACCGCACTCCTCATAATTAATCCACTTCCAACAAGAAGGAAGGTGTTCCTGGGGGTTCAGTTTTCCAGGTTGACCATAGATTCTGAGGTCCACATGCCTTGCCTAGCTCCTCTGCTCCCACCTATCCTCAGACAGTATAGGAAAGAGAAATACATGCTGAAAGCTACATGTCTGCACTTAGAGGTGACTTCTGTTAGTTGAGCAGAAGGCAAACCAAATTTGAAATTAAAACCCTTTTCCTCTTCAGACAAAATAGTGCTCCAACAGCCAATCTTAGTATTTAACATTCATGCTGCAGTAAAGATTGCTTATTCCATTCACTGTTTTGTTCTTGTTGTACCAAGCATGACAGACACAGGGACTAGAACAGCTACGTTCACATGTTTCCAAGGTCACATTTACATACTTCTAAGCCTGCACACGAACAAAAATGCTTGCTTTCTGCAACCCCAAATTGTGAGGAATGCAGATATCCACATCAGTATTCCCCACCTGACTTCTGTGTTTGTAGCTCAGCAAGTTTGAAATGGCCACACACTTAAAAGCAAACAATTCTGCAGTAGCCCAAACTGTCATCTAGTATCAATGGGAGAAATAGGACAAATGGTGAGGCTCAGAAAATGCAGTACTCAACAGAAACTAAGTCTCTTGATGAATACTAGGAGTTGATCCTGTAGATTGTGTGAAATATTGGCACAGTGTCACAGAACCATACAATAAATTAGGTTGTTAGAGACCTCTGGAGGTCATCTAGTCCAATTTGCCACTCAAAGTAGATGCAGCTAGATCAGCTCGTTGACTGCCTTGTTCAGTCAAGCTTTGAATATCTCCAAGGGTGGAGACTCCACAACCTCTTTGGGTAACCTTGTCTGTGGTTGACTTACCCTCACAGTGAAAAAAATGCTATTATTTATATTTAGTCAGAGTTTCATGTTTGGCAGCTTGGATCTGTTGCCTGGCAAACTACCACTCTGCACCTCTGAGAACAGCCTGACTGCCTTCTCTATACCCTCTCCTTAGATATCATAATATTGAGACAGTTCTGCCCTACAGGTGACAAAATATGGAACTGAAATTGCAGCAGTGTGAAAACAGCAGAGAGAGAAGCTGGAAGGAAGGTAGTCAGAGCCTCAGAAGAATCTGGTCCTAGAAGCTGACAAAGAGTGGAAGGAAAAGAATGGAAATCCTAGGGTTTTTTCTGAACATTGTGCTCCTCACAGCTATGGCTGTTTGATGGTGGTTGCTCAGAACTGCTCCCAGCAAAGACTGCAAGGAAAGCACAGGTTGATCCCACAGGGAGCCCTCAGTGCTGTGCCTGCCTAACATTCTCGGTGCTTAACACGTGCCATAAATCATTTTCACAAGCTGCTGTGCATTCCTCTCCAAACACACACAGGATGCGCCCATCGCCTCTTCTTTTCCAAAGGCTAAATCATGTACGCAGGACCGAGGCTGGAAGCTGGCAAGAAGAACAGCCCTGTCTGCGTGGGCAGAGTCTACCATGGCAAAAGCTCATACTCTCAAAAGCACATATTTTCCCATAAATGGCCAGTCACTAAGAACCAGTCACCATGAGCTGATACGGGCATAGGGAGGAGCTCTAATGTCCATTAATGACGAGGGAGCAGCTCTGTGACATGTTTGGACAGCAGGATAAAAATTGTAGGTGGCTTCACAGCCACTGAAATGTGCACAGACGGTGCTTGGGGCACTGCAGCCAGCACCCGGGGCTTGAGGCTTCCACCTGCCCCGCATCCCTCAAAGGACACAGAGCAACCAAACCACAGCCATCGCTGCCGCCAGCACCGTTCGCTCTGTGTGCCGGTCCTGCTCACTCAGCCAATGTGCGCTGAGGCAGGGCAAACAGATTTGGGTCTCACCAGCCTCTGTGGTAACATGGACACCACCGGCCTTCTCCCCCAGGGTGGGGAGTACAGAGCGGCCAGAACAGGTTGGACCCGGAGGCTTTAGATCTCTGGAGGCTTTCAAGAGCACCAGTTGGTGGGCCGGGAGCCAAGCGGCACCGTACCCTGACCAGCCAGGCCTGTCCCACCACCCCAAACACTGGGAGGGCACTGATAGTGTGTGACGGTATCCCCCGAATTGAACAAACCACCTTTAAATAGGCGGAACGTACCAGTGTACTCTAACAACCATAGCAACTCCTTTCTAAACTATTTTAGAAAATGCACAGCTTTAATCCCCCATGAGTGTTGAAATGCTTTTTAGCCTTCTAAAATTCAGCATATTTTCCCTCAAAAAGTGACACATATTTCAGTGTGCTACTATGGCAGATAGCAGCCACCACCAAGATAAGGTTGCACAACATCCACTGCCATCCTAAGTTTGCTCAGGACACTTCCATTGAGTATTTGACCTCACATTTCCCGTGCTTGGTCTCTCTTAAGAGAGGTTGTTTTGTTTCAAAACTGGGAACAAAATCCCAGTAGGTATTTTCAAGTTCAAGGAAAGTGAAAAGAAACAAACCCGAACCCCCAGTGTGCAGTCCTCCCCTCTGGAAAAATATCGAGGCTGTACTTTTTTCAACTGGCCTCCAGCAAGGAGAGATGAAAGGCAGTGCTCAGAACCAGGTCTGGAAACAGGACTTAATCCAAGGCCACTAAATCTCTGGCTGCGATGTGTGTTACATTACACTGAGACAGGAGGAGGGTGGAACCTGAAGTGAAATTATTACCAGTGCTTGAAAATTCCCCCTGAGTGTGCTTTGGGGCATCTGTTAGAGTTTTGTAATGGACCTTAACAAAGCTTACTCTCCTCTGTCTTATGGGCCAAGTCATTGCTGCTTCAGGGTTTCTGCTGGGATAGTTTGCATGAAGAAGACTCCAACGTCAGCTTCACTAGAATCCTCAGAAGACCTGTCTTTTATTCGTGAATCCGAGAAAGCCGCAGGTCTCCCAGCATCTAGGGAACTCCTGAATTTCAGCTGCACTCAACAAGAAACAGTGTATGAGAACAGAGCGCTGGGGAGATGCTCGTTTCAGTTGGGAATCAAGCCCTGAATTTTCATCTGTTATTCTACCTGAGATAAAGCAGTCACAAAGTACACAGACATATTCCTGCCCTTTCAAACCAGCTTTGTGTCAAGCTGCTTCCAGACAGGCAATAACAAGAATGGGCATGGGAAGAGAGCCTTTCTCATGCAATCACTATTAAAGATCTAAAGACCTGTTCTCCAGTTCTTTCCCTTTCCAGTCTCTTCCACATCTCTGCAAAACTGTTTAGAAAATACAGCTTTTCTAATCTTGTGGCTTTCTCTTCTGAGTCTGCAGGACTCTATGAAATAGAAGCAAGGCAAACCCTAATTAATCACATTTCTTAAAATAATGGCCCAAATCTCACTGAGTTTACTCATGTGACTAATGTTTCACTGAAACAGAGGAACAGGGAACAACCGATGAGTTATCCCACTGATTTCAGCAGGTCGTGGATTTTTGCATGGGTTTTTCCAGCTACTCTTACAGACAAATGAAGGTTTAACCACACTGGAATTGGATGGTCTCGTGTGCATGGAAATGCAAAAGATGAGACTCCAAAAGCAACAACATCTTGGCCAAATAGCACGAGTGAGGTGTTTTCTAATCCTGTTTGCTTGATTAATGGCATGGCAAGACACACTGCGTGTTTATATTGCAAATAGGAGCACAACTCCAAGTTAGAGGTGGTTTTAAAAGATCTTCATATTGTCTGATTGTGTTCACACTAGGAAGGGGTAGAGGTGGGGAACCTGTGGAAGAACATTACATATGTTGTAGACACATTTTTCTCCTGGCCTAGTAGCAAAACTATGTGACACTCCACTCTAATGAATACTAACCAAGCAGTGAAGGAACCTGTCACTAATTGGGCAAGAGACCTTTCACAAAGCAGCAAGTCAGTCATGAGAGGTAAGGCTCATCAGGCTGAGGGTAAGAAAGGGCAATGACTGGAAATTGCATGGGAAATGCATACCTGAAGTGTTGGTTAAGAGGACTGGGACAAGAAAGGCTGTTATAAAACTGACTTTTTGCCCCGAGGAAGGAAAGAAAAAGGAGTATCTGCCATTTGGAAACATATTCCTTTTAGTAGCCTTCATGCTCTTCAGACATGCCAAAGCATTGTACAGACATCCTTATGGTATTTTCAGCCCAGAATGAAGCTACAGCAGACAAAGGAACCAGGCAAACAGGATGCCAGCGAGCCCTGCTAAAGGAAACACGATGTAAATCAAGGAGAGGAGTACACAATGCCTATAGGATGTATTCTTTCTATAGCAGGGGCCAGCTCAACCTTTGGCTTGAGAACAAGATCCAGCCCGGGCAACCATGTTAAATGACATTGTGTAGGGAGGATGTGATGGGCTAGCCTTCACACATCAAAGGTTATCATCAAAATTCAAGGCACAGGAACACAGATTTTTGTACAGATCTGATCCATGCCCTGGCTAACCCAGTTTCCTGCTCTCAGCCACAGCGTATGACTTAATGCTTGGAGGGAAGGAGGAACTTCCCCGGGTTTCAGCTCACTGACAGTGCAGTGTTAGACATAGAAAAGTGTCTTAGCTGACCCCTACATTTGTTCAGCAAACATCTAATTAGGACTGCTGGACATCAGTGCATTACAAATGTAGGTAGCAATGTCAGCAGCGTGGCAAATGGTGAGTCATGTAGTATTTCTGCAGCACTGCAGCATGGAAAGCAAACCCAGCAGCGCAGTGAACTTATTTGTCAATCCTGTGTGTTGGCAGACTCTTTCAAATAGTTTCTCTGCACTATCAAATAACAACTCAAAAAAATTATAACAAAATATTCCCATCTGTTGAGAAATTTAGTTCTGTTCAGCGCTGGCCTGTCTCTGTTTGAGTCGCTCCTGTCAGACGGAGACCTCATCGCTGCCGCTCATGCAATGGGGTCACGGAGATCTGACCGCAGCAGAGCAGTTTTCAGCCACGTCCCATAAACAAGGGAAGTATTCCAAGCCCATCCCTGCCTGCACAGGAGGATGAGGGCTGGACTGCACTATGTTTTGAAACAAATCCACAACCAGCAAAGGAAACAACAGCATTGGAGTGGAATCCCTTGGCTGATTCTTTATTTTCTAATGTCGATGGGGCCAGAGGTGTGGAATTGGGTCCATCTGAGATGCCTCCCATGTGATAACGCGCAGTTTGCATCTTTCCAAAGCACAATGATTTGGAATAACAGTTGCCAAGGAATTTATCTTGAATGTCCTTTTTAAAACAAATTCCCAGCTGTTGGGGTTTTATTTTTGGGGGATGTTGCATTCTTTTTTTTAAGGACTCCTTAAAAACTTACTTTAAGGGCTACAGTTGGAACAAGTTGGTTTTGATTTTTTTGCAAATGGGCTTCCCTAACAGAAAAGGCTGTTTCAGTGGAGCCCTGACATTCAGTGCCGCTTAGAAAGACACCAGGGACCTAAACACCATTGATGCTGTCAGATTTCCAAGGCTGAATTCCTCCCTATAAAATCCAGGCTTGCAGCCAATTTGGCTGACTTGGACCAGTTGTATCTTTAAAAAATGCTTGATGAGTATTCACTTTTAGGAAAAAAAAAAAACCACCAACCCCAAAAAACCCCCAAAACCTCAAAACCCAACATTGCAGAGTGGTTCAGAAAGACAGGCAGATGATGGAGTGGAGAAACAAAGTCGCAAATACAACCCAAGTGGAGATGACCTTCCTAAATTCCCCATCGCTAATTCTGCTCCCTGGAGAGAGTGCCTCAGCATTTGTACCTTAGCATGATACAACTATTTCCTTTCTCCATAGCTGATCCTCTACATCGCTGCTGTGATACCATAAAACAAACTAGTTTGAGAAAACAGCAGGCTATTTCTGAGCTCTTTCTTATGAAGATTAACTGCTCTTCAGAAAATGATCATTCATTGATGTTTGTTGGGGAGGAGTCAAAGCGAAGGGAAGAGGATCCTCTGCCTAAGTTCGCTCAAATATTTAGGAGAAATATTTGGTTATTGATGTGTTTTGCTGATCTATAAAACATAGATATCCTGAAACCCTACACCCATGCAATGGAGATAAAGAAACATAGCAGAACTCCATCAAACTACCAGTGGGAGTGCAATAAGCTTAGAGGTTCTAAAGCATTTTTAAATTAATATCATGAGTGTTATTAAACTCAGAATTCACAGGCACTTGCAACTGCATTTTTTTCTGCTCACTAGATTAGGAAAGAGGTACTGGCAGTTTGGGAAGAAAAGGTCAAGAAATTTTATCTGGAGAGCTCCTTTGGAAAAGTCTGTGCCATTTTGCTTACAGTATTGTTGCTATAACAAGACAGTGGGCAGAGCCATTTCAGGATTGCAGAACCACTTCACCAGACGTGGAAAAATATGAACGAAAAGCACTAATAAGCACTAGTACTGTTTGCAGTCTTATGTTTGCCTGGCCCATTTGTACCTTTTCAGGTACAGGAAATGCCTCCTGAGGTATTTCCCAGGAGAATGAGAGCTGATGGGGAGGGACTGCGTGGTTTGTAATACTCCATGAATGAATGCTGGGGGGTGGGGGGAGGGCTGGCTGATTTGTTTTGTCTTTTTAAAGACAAACCACATACCCATTTCTTGGGGAAGTGGGGGGTGTCCATTGTTTCATTTTCCAAACGTATCTCTTGGTATCTTGTGCTCAAAAATAATTGTAAGGGTTGTTTAGAGGCAGAGATGTCAGTACTGAAAAACCACAACTTTTCAAATCTTGTATGCAAAGATCAGATCACAGTGTACCAGGTGACAAATAAAACATTCCTCATATTTCTTTATAGCTTTTAACAATCACTTGACTTTCCAAGACAGTCTGCTTGACTGAGATGTGGTGTGCTTTTTTTTAAACGCTTCAGTTCACTTAACGCTTTAAGTGTGTGTTTGCAGGACTGAACCTATAATGTGAAAGAGATGAAAATATCTCAGCATAGATTAGAGGACATTCTCCCCTTGTAATGCATTCTTTTCAGCACATGTCCAGAGAGGATTTTATAGCACAGATATTTCTCAAAGTGACAGAACTGTGACAGTATCCACCCTTGGTACTTGTTTACCTTGGAACAGTCTCTGAAGTGGCTTCTTTCTCAACGCAAGTAGACTTCCCCACAGAGATACTATTTCCCTGCCATGCAGATAGAAAACTTTCTAAAGGAAATTTCCTACTCAACAACAACAAAAAAAAAAAAAAGGAGGGGGGACAGGGAGGGAACGCACTTGGCCCCTGTTGCTTTTCACGTTCTCTCAATGTGATGAATGCTCCCAGATACTTCAGCCTGTGAGACAGCCACCCAGGCAGATCCCACTTTAAGCAGCGCCAGTGATGGAGGACAGCAAGGAGTTTGGGCTAGTCTCTGAGGGCTTCTACATACCTCTTAACTCTGTTTATGATGGCAAAACATTCCCATGAGAGAGGAGCTTTAAAAATCTTGGATTAAGAGCTAAACAGAGTGCCTACTGGCTTTAGCTGTCCAGTTACTCTTAACTTCCAGTGGGACATAAGCCCCTACTTAGGGAGCTCTTCCAAAAAAAAAAAAATCAGCCCTGTACATTATAGCAACACAAACAAATAACTTGATGATAAAATCTATTAGCACAACTGCCATTAACTGGCTTCCTTTCAGAAAGATCAAGGATTAAAGGGGGATGATACAGGAGAAACCCACATCCTTGACGTGCATTGTGGGTGCACTGCAAGTTCCCCTTGCAAGGTCATTTGTCTGCTACCTTCCATGATGCAGGAAGAGTTGCTTAAAATTAAAGAAAAAAAAATAAAAAAGGGGTTAAGGTAAAAAACTCATAGTAAATAAGTTACAAAATATTCAAAGCAGATGTTTAATAAGAGAAGAGGGATACAAAGGGGAACGATACAGGCTTTGTCGGGGTACACAGAAAGAGCTAAAAGATCTAGCAAAACTGGTGTTAAATAATGGCTTCCCACAAATATTCATCTCATACTAATTAGAGAAGAAAAAGCAATAGGCTAATCTGGAAATCTTTCCAAAACAAGAATCTGCATTGCTAAACTAGTTTTACTAATACTCCCTTTAAGACTCACTGTGTTTCTTTTCCATGAGCTCTGTCAGACTGTTGTGAAGATGGCACATGCATTTTCTTCACATAGCAGGGAGGGCAAATGGGTACCACGTTCTTCATGAAAGGCACAGAAGAGTGGAAAGTTGGGTGACTGCCACAGCAGGTTATTTGTGATCCCACAAAATGTGCTGCAATCAGGGGTTTTGTCAATACAGGGGGAGTTGTAAGAATAATTTCAGAGAGGAATGTACCTTGTCAGTGCATGCTTTATTTGCTTTCCATAGTAATTTCTGTCCAGCAATCATGGTAGAATTGGGGAATTCATGTACAGAATTTCTGCCTGGCCAGAACCCATGGATGCTGAGCAGCAGCAGCACCTGGTCAATCTGGCAGTATTTATGTTAATTTCTGTAAGCCATCGGGACTCCCGGCGCAGAGACAAGCCCCTCCTGGAGACATCGTCACAGACCCTTAGTCTTCCAACCCATACACCAGACATCAGATGCCTTTGTTGGAAGTAGGAGCCCCACTTGCAAGGCCTCCAGCATCTGACCAGCCTTGAGGTCAGATGCTGACCTGGCATGTACCCATAGGATCTCCAAAACCACGGTTTTCAGCTGAGAAGCTGAGCTGAGCTGCGTTGGCAGTAAACCAGTCCACGCCAAGGCCTTCCTGCAGCGGGCTTTGGCCTGAGTTCCACCAGAAGATTTGCCAGAACAAACAGGTTTCCCCAAAATGTGGACCGTTCAGCTCTTTCCACTGGGGAAAAAAAATCGTTCCAATGGAAAATTTCTCACCCTTATTTTTGTGTTTGTATTGCAACAGACTGTACTCAGAATTCTGAGTAGGTTGTGCTCTGTTCCCCTAACAGCTGCAGTCTAGTTGGAAAAAAGAATCAGAAGAAGGGGGAAGTTTGAAATGAAGGAAGTGAGGAAGCTGGAAGGAGGAAGAGCGAGGATCAGGAAAAGATCACGATGCGTAGAGGAAATGGCTACAATTGATGGTCCCAAATGCTCTGATGTGTACCACTCAGCTGTAATCAGAGTCTTTCTCCCAAAGGAATGGACAGACGGCTAAATTGAATGAGATTTTTTAGACCTCTCTATGGAAATGGATGTAAGGAATGACACGGATAAGCATAGGCAAAGAGGGAAGCTGATTGCTTTTAGGAGAAGCTGGAAAACTGGGTGGGCACGTACATTGCTGATAACTGGGGCAGGAGACCTGGAGGTGAGAGTGAAGGAAGGAAGCGGTGTAGGAGCTGTGTAAGACACCTTCTAAAGTTACTTTCATGCCGCTTTGCTCAGGCACCCTGACTTGCAGGAACAACTGCTTTCCAGAACAGGAGCATCACCGTCTCGAGTACTGTCAGTTCTTGGCTCTTCCACTGAGTTTGCCCAGAAAAGCCGTCTCTTTTAGCATGATTTCCTGGGTAGCTCTTTCCCCATAGTCAGTCCCCGACCCTGCTTTTGGGCAATGCCCACCACGGACACTGAGGTTCCGCACCACCGGGGGCAGTGAACGAACTTTCTGACCCCCTCCCGTGCCAGGTTCGCTTTGTAGTTCCCCAGCCCGCACCAACCCCTGCTCAAACCCTGCACAGAAACGCTGGTTTTCATCCAGCAGCTCCTGCCCTTTTCCCTCCCGCGACCGCCACCCATCCCGCTCTCCCCCCCTCCACCACCTCCGGCCCACCGGGAGCGGCCCCC
>NW_009647444.1:1424786-1431990 GCF_000708025.1 Charadrius vociferus
GGAGGTGTCCCCGGTTGCCGAAAGGGGAGTGGGGGCAGCGGGAGGTGGGAGAGCTGATGGTGGGTGTCTGCCGGCGTGTGCGGGGCTGGGGTTGGGGACACGCTTGGCTTTGGGCTGGGTGGGAAGGGGAATAACCTGAAAAATCTCTGCCGCGCGGCGTTCTGAGAGCTTCTTCGCTCGGGGCGTATTCGCAGAGTCGCTTTTCCAGAGCGGTGGCAGAATCGCAACGCTTTTGCATCCCAGTGTTGTTCCAGGAGACCTGTCAAGTTACTTTGCGTTCATGTCAGGACACAATGACAGGCAAAGCAGCCCTTCTGTTACCGCCTCGTATTTTTAGACTCGCCAGGAGAAACCACAGTCTCCCCCGGAGCGAGCGGAGCGTGTGGCTCTCGCTGCAGCGGAGCAGGGGGTGTGCTTGGCGGGGGAGAGATGCTCGGTCTGTACTGAACGGCAGCTGCCCTTTGGTGATTTTTTTAAATGCAACAGAACAAACAATAGAGTATCATATTAGCATGGGGTTAGCTCGAAATAATGGAAAATAAGAGGGCAAACTGTAAACATGATTCAAAATGCCAGCCTGAAATTCTCAAACAAATCATCCAAAACAAACAGTAGCTGAGTGGAACTATTTTCTTTGCAGGGAGTTTCCACTGGAATAAATAGCAAGTTCTGTTAAAAAAAAAAAAAATATCTGCAACTAGTTGTAATACTTACAGTGCTTGCCAGGGGCTGGAGGGTGCCCACAACCAGAGAGATGCTTGTGATCCAGAGTGATGTTTTATTGCAGCATTTGCTGCCAGTTCTTTAGAGACACTTGCAGTTTTTACCTGTGGGTCCTACCTAAGACGGTGGTGTCTGTTTTTTCCTTTACCTTCCCATTGTCTTCTATATTTAGAACATTCCTTAACATTCTTTTTCCTAACCAGACCTCTGTCTTCTGGTGCCTTTGTGTAACCCAGACAAGGCATTGCTGTGATGTGCCAATTCTACATTACCTGCAGAGATGGAAAATGAGGGCCTTTTAACAGTGTGTTCTTTGCCTCAGCATCACAGCTGGTTGCTAGCTTGCACAACCAGAGCAGCTGGGCCATGGACACCTGCTTCTGCAGGAGCATGGAGCTCCTGCGTAGATTGTGTTCCTTGGGATGCATGGAGCACCACCAGGCACTGTACCTCAGCTTTCCTAGTGATTTCTTGAAGGACCTGGTTGTCAGTTTGTCCAGCGTGACTTTAAGCTAATTAAGCCACTGGTACTTGATAGGATATGTGTAAATGGCGGTGTTCCTGGTCATGGAACAGCTGCCCAAATGAGTTGCTGAGACCTGGCACAGCTCATGCCCGGCTGCGGGGAAGTTCCTGGCTGCGTTTCCTGGGCCCCTGGGCTGGTGCTCTCCAGGGCACACCTAAAGAGAAGTAAAGCATTTAGTTTGTGAGCCAGAGAGAAAGTGGTCAGGAGGCCGTTTTGATATGCATAGACCTTTTAAAGCTTCTCCCCAAGGTTTGTAACTAAACAGTTTTCTCAAAGCTCTCACTGCCTGGACAGGCAGTTAGCTTGATTGGGAAGCCTATTTATTTAACGCCCTCTAGTGATATTTTAAAAACTAACATAGATTCCTTTCAAGAGGAAAACAAATATTAAAGTTTATTGGTTTAAAAAGATTTACATTTTCTGCGAGTCAACTGCTTCAGGGAATCCTTATCAAACAGAATACCACACTTTGGATGGGTGCGTAACATAATTTTGGATAGGCGTCTCCAGCCATGGAGACATAATGAAAGTCTCTGCCTCCCCTGCAGACTCTCAGTGATGCTCAGGGAAGGTCTTTCCATCAACAGGGAAGGTTTTCCCATCAACAGCAGTGGACACATTTCCATTCTCCTGACCTGTCTTTAAGTGCTGCTGCACTTTAGGTTTCGGCTGAAGTCACGTGTAGATCGCGTAATGTGGCTCTGGTCTAGGTGAGCTTGGCATTTGCAGAAGGGACCATTTATGCTTCATGGTGCTTCACCTTTGTTCACTATAATTCAGCTAGGCTGGCCCCAGAAATGGGAAGTGTGTGGCGTTGTCTTTGCAGAGGAGCTAGCTCCAGGGGCTAGAACTCTCTTAGATTGTAACCAGGGGATGTGACTCGAGCATCTGTGTCATCAGACTGGTTTTAATTCATAGGTATGGGAGATGTTGAGGAATGTACCATTGATATGGTTTCTCTTAATTAACCTGAAGATGTAGTGGATGTTCATTCTTCATGATTAGCCATGAGGGATCTCTGATCCTCTCCTGCTTGTAATATGGAAGATTCTGATTTGTGGCTCTGATGCAGAGATCCTTCTTGTGGATCCTTTCCTAGTCCCTCGTTGACAGCATTACACCAGCACACCGTACTCCGCCTTCCTGTCTACCACAGGTTCACCCCCCCTCTGCTGCTTCACCCTCTGTCACGCCAGCACCCTCACTAACACCCCCAGACTCCTGTAGTTGCTCTGCTCACCTTCATCCACATATTACTCACTCCTCCACCCTTGCCAGGGCCACCGTCACAGCAGGTAGGACTCCAGCAGATCCAAATACACGCATCTCTGAAAATGCCTACAGCAGCGCTCGGCCACTCACGCTGTTCCTTGCCTGTGTCCTGCTTATGGCTCTGTATGGTCACACCTGCGTTGCGCTGCACCTATCTCAAATGAACCCCCCCAGCAGCCTCTGGAGCACCAGCAGCACATCGCCGGTTTGGCAGGGCTGCTCGGGAGCCAACCTGTACCCTCTGGCTGGAAGCTGATGCGCAGTGGTCACCCAGAGGTGGTATACTAAAGTATGGTACCCATCTGATCTGCAGGGCTGCTTTCTCAGCTGAGGCAGGAAATCTGCCTTGCCAGCTCCTCACCTTTCCGTGTGCTTCTGGTTAGGGACCTGGCATCTCCTCAGGATATTCTCTTTGACTTGTTTGTGAAAGTCTCATCAATACGAGACTAGACCTAGTAGAGCAAATAGCAAGTCCACTTAACAGCACCTTCTCCGTTTCATCCAGAGGTTGAGACTTGTGGCAGTCACTGTGATTTAAAAAAAAAAAAAAGGCAAAAAACAACCCACAAAAACAAACAAACAAACAAAAAACCCCAACCCCAAAACAGTAAACCCCGCTTCTGTTCATCTTCCATTTCTCCACATTTTCTCCTCAGGGATCTTAGAGCTGTGGGAAAAAGGACTGGCGCAGGGATGGGTGCGCAGGGGATCAACCCCTCTTTTCTTGTCTCCGCAGTGCTGCCCTCACCTTTCTCTGAGAGCAAATGGCAGGGCAGATAAGGACATGGAAGTTTCCAAAACCTGGCACCCATAGTTAGCCCCTCTGAAAACAGGGAGGGTGGAGTCCAGCTTGTGGCATGTGAGAGAAACCGAAGCAAAACAGGATGTTTTTGTCATTTAAAACTTATTTTTCATAATTCCTATTGAAAGGCTTGTTTTGGTCTGGTTTTGAAGTTGCCTGCCGCGGTTATTGGGAAATTTATCAGGCAAAGAGCTTTGTGCATGCATGTGTGTGTATGCAGATGTGTATGTGCACGTGTGCTTGTGTAGGCAGAGCAAATGAAGAGGCCGCTATTCAGCCTCAGGACGATGTCCTACCTGCAAATTAATAAAAGCTATAAGGACTAACTAACTGATGGGAAATATAAATTCCATTTCTGTAGCTCTTCTGTGAATCTTGCGGGACAATTGTTTTCTGCTCTGAACACCTAAAAATTGGAAAGATTCTATCAAATTATAAAGTATTCATCACAGACCCACAAAAATGCTCGTGGCTGGAGGTGTTAGTTTACACATAAACGTGTCTTAAACCCAAGTAATGGGAAATGAGGCATGAGGGGCAGGTTAGGAAGCCTTTGGGATCGTCTGTACCCCATAATGTGTCCTATATTTGGCCTAGTTTCAGCTGATAGAGTTTTCACACTTGTTGCTGTAGAGGTTAAGACACAAACTGAAAAGAAATACTGGGAGAAATGAAGGCGTGGAATAATATATGAATCAGAGTAAGTGTCTTTAAATAGAATGTTTCTCGGAGTTTTCCACTGCCTGCCCCTTCAGGCTGCGCCAGAAATAGAGGCACAGAGAGCGACATCTCCGAAAAGCCCCACAGCCACTTGCTGTCCCCACTGCCGGCGCAGGCTGGGTGCTCCCAGGAGAAGGTGGGACCTCTGTGTCGCCAGTGTTTGCTTTCTGCCCCTCGGTCCTATAGAGCAAAAACGCCTCCCTGGCCCCAGCCTGTGCCCTTGCATGGGATATGAGGAGTCATTATGCTGTCTCGCCTTTGTCTGGTTCCTTGGAGATGCTGTACCCGCTCTTGTAAGTCCTGCTCTCTGTGAAGCGCTGGCGTTTCATCATTGACTTCAGTGGAACAAGACATTTTCTGCCTTAATTGATTCTTCTCCTTGGGTCATCTATGAGTTTCTGCAGTAGCTTGCGGGAGTTGCTCCCATGAATAATTATAACAGCCTCGTGTAAGGAACTTAATGTGAATAGTTTGATTCCACTGCTTTTTCCACCTCTTGTGCTATCAAAGAACTGGGACACGTTCTTTGAGGCCACACAACTTGAGTTGCATTGGTTCATAGCAAGAGCTTTTTACTGTAGGAATGTGCATATTTGCTAGCCTCCCTTGGCAAACTAACCCCTGGCCTCCAGGTTATTTGATCTCTGAGCTCTTCATCCTCCATGATTAGCTTCTCTGCTTTGCTTTCTCGGTCCACTGGCAGCTCTTCAGGCTGTGTTTTCAAGTCCCTCCTTCACACCTTCTTTTTTACATGGGCTCAGGTCACGTAGTGCTGCTCCCGCCCGCCTTTCCATTCCTGACCCTTGCCCAGGTGCTCAGCGGTGTCTCTCTCTTGGCCTCTGTCACTGTTCAACCCTTAACGTCTTCCTGCAACTCCAAAAACCGGCAAAAAAGTGCAATTGTTTAAGCCAAAGTCTACTTTTATTTGCCCAGCTCGTGTAACTTTAGACTCACAGCTCCACTGAAATTCACAGCGTTTGGATCCTCATTTGAGGCTGGGATGCCTATTTTTCGTTTTCATCGGCTGCAAAATTCTGTGGGATTAAATCCTACAACTCGGCACAAACCGATCATGAGTTTTGAGGAGGAGTTCAACAGTAAATGTTACTAAGAAGTTTGTTACCCGTCCTGATGCTGACAGGCAAATGAGCAAGCAACAGAAAGAGGAAAATGCCTTTCATGGTGCGTGTGCTAGCAGAGGTGCTGTTGATGAACCCATTTTTCAGCCAGGCAGCTCTGAGAACGCCGTTTAAGAACCCCTAGTCTGTATAATGCTAACAGGATGCTTATAAGGCATAAAGGGATTAATGTTCAGCTCTAATGAAATCCAGATGCACAGAGCTGCCTCTTTTCAAGGTCTTTTCTATGGCCAAGCTGTAAATAAAATGGTTTAATCGTGGTAAATAGATGAGAAACGCCAGATTTGCAACATGCACTGGGTACTGAAACTCACATGCACCAAAGGCTGCTGACAGTCGCCTGGTGGAGAGGATGGGGTCACCCACTGACCCTCTGCCTGCAACAATGTCATTCCTAAGGTGGGAACTTGGGAACATTCTTGGGGAGCACAATTCATGCACATGTTTGCATTAACGCTGGGGGAAGCTGGCTTGGAAACAAGGCTGCTTCTGTCCCTAAGAGAAAGCCACGGCAGGTATAAGGGTGGTGAGTGTCTGGTCGGTCTCTGTCAGGGCTGTGGGGATGGACCACTAGCAGCTTGGCAGCTTGCACTGGATGTGCATCCAGGGAGAGGTGAGGATTCATATCACAGCGTTCAAGTGGAGATGCGCTGTCTGCTCAGTGGACCTGAAGCGTTACTGCCTCATAAATTGTAGTTTACACTTTCTCTTCTTTATGCAGTTTATATCTTCCTATGATGAGTGCTGTGCATTTCATGCACTGGTGGTTAATCTGGGCCCTAGCAGGGGCTGGACCAGCATCCTCAAGCTCAGAGGCCCTGCTTTGGAAAGGCTGAAGTCATTCTGCAGCTGGGCAGACCCAGCCGGCTATGAGTTTTTAATTTTTAATATGGCAGGAGGAGGAGTTTTGAACCAAGAGAGGGGAAAAGAAGGGGGTTAGTTTAAAGACACGAAGGAATGTGTTACATTTTTCTGTTCCTCAGGTTTGGCTGCTCTGCAAGTTTTTCAGTTTGCCAAAGCTCAATTCAGTGAACTATTTATTTGCATTTTTAAAGAGCGAGCATGATTCTTAATTTACTTTGGCCTCAGTGATGAATTTTTATGCTGTGAAACCCAGCAAGTTCCCTTCCAATGTTATATATACATCCAACTTTGCAAGAGAAACTTCTAGCCCAAAGTACCAGCCTGAATTAAATGGTTTAAAGGGCTTTTTAAAAGTGTGCCCCCACTGATTTCCCACATGAGGCTTATCAGTCATCCCATAACTGTTTGATGCTATGCTCATAATCAGAGCATGCCACAGGTTGATGCTGGAGACCATATAAATGTGTAGAGTCATGTAGAGGTTTTCTTTAGAGCTTTAGAGACAAGCATTCCTTGTGAGAGGCTCCTGGGATAGCTTTCAGCATTGGTTCAAAGGAAGAAAAAGGATGAGGAAAGAGTCCAGCTATAAAGTTCTATCAAAACATATAGGGGGAATCTGTTGCAGTGGGTTTTCACCATGGGAATAAGCATTGCAGGAAGATCCCAACAGGTGGCAGCTGTTTGGTCTAATCCATTGTCAGCAAATATTTCAAATTTACTCAGCCCTGGACATCAGAATGGCAATCAAACTGTCAGGACCTCCAAGAAGAGGTGAAGAAATTGTACAAAACAAGGTTTTTCTTTTCCCACCGCTTTTGGCCTCCTATACTAGTACTAGAAGGGGGAAGTGCTTCCTCCAGTGGCTGTTAGTTTCCTTCCAGTACAGAAGTATTTCTAAATGGACATAAATATTTATCAATTTTTTCAGTTTCCATCAATTAGCTATTTGCCGTGCTGTGCTGGCTACAGAGAAGAGACTTGCATTTCTCATACTCAAAGTTCTTCAAATTGATATCGGTGCAAAAAAGACTTTGTCTGAGTGCAGCCTTCAGATGTTCGGGGCCTGATCCTGTTGAAGGTGATGGCTAATAACCATCCCCACCAGCATTAAGCATTTTTCTTGCAGTGCTTTTTTTGTTGTTTTCCCAGAATACATAA
>NW_009647444.1:1432011-1436429 GCF_000708025.1 Charadrius vociferus
CCTCCAGATTTCCAGACAAAAGACCACCCATGGATGTTTTCAGCAGCAGTTGCCCATAATTTTCACAGATTCTGTCCACCAACACTGTATCAGTGGGCTGAGGCTTGGAAATAGCAGGGTTTTTTTTAATTATTTTATTCTTGTATTCATCAGTTTTCACCTGTCTGTCCAGTACTGGATGCTGCAGTGAGGAAGCACAGAACTCCAGGTGGGCACCCAAGTGTTTGCAGAGACACAGCTCATGAACAGGAGCTGCAGCTTTGTCTTCCCGCTTTAAGCTTTTGGGCCCCTTTTTAGGTACCTGTCCTGCTGTTTGAGCGACAGTTGAGATTTTCATTTTGTTTTAGGAGCCTGATTCACCTGTCTGTCCAGTACTGGATGCTGCAGTGAGGAAGCACAGAACTCCAGGTGGGCACCCAAGTGTTTGCAGAGACACAGCTCATGAACAGGAGCTGCAGCTTTGTCTTCCCGCTTTAAGCTTTTGGGCCCCTTTTTAGGTACCTGTCCTGCTGTTTGAGCGACAGTTGAGATTTTCATTTTGTTTTAGGAGCCTGAGCAGTGCTGTGTCATGGGACCAAACCCTTGTGCTCATCCTCAGGCATAGATATTCCTGGTGGACACGTGGTGCCACGCAGGCAAGGCTCTGTTCAGTAGCCAGAAACACAGACCCAAGCCTTGACAAATTCCAGGTGTCCTGATTTGGGGTCCAGCCCAGTGTTATTTCAGAATGTGGACCATTACATCAGCTGTTCAGAAAGACCCGCTTCAGTTGAGAAGACCTCTGGTGCTCCATGAGACAGCAGTCCCCTCTGTGATTTGCAGGATATCCTCTGTCATTGCCATCTGCTGCCAGTGGTGTTCAAGACTCCCGAGGAAGGCAGACCCTGCAGGCACCAGTAATCCACGGGAGCAGGGAAAAAAAGTGGGGTGGAACAGATCGGTGTGAGTCAAACTAATCCCCAGCCACCTCCGAGTGGAAAACCCACTCGGCCTTTGGCAGCAGAGAATTGTTTCTCCCTGTCCCCCTTATATGGGACATTTTAAAATAAACCAGCAGGGCTCTGTTTCTTGGAAGGAAAAGGAAATGTTTCAAAGTGTGTCCTTGCAAACTGATTTACTGCCATCAGGCTCTGCATATTTTAAGAAATGCTTGAGTTTGGTTGGAGCCGTGTTTTAGCAGTAAGGGAGAGGGAAGCAATTAGTGAAAACACACGGGAAGACGAACTTGTGTAAAACGGCTCGGGTAAATATTTACAGCCAAGTTTCTTAGCTCTGACTTCACATTAAACCCTGTCCTGTCTCTCTGCAGGGACTCGCATCCACAAATAAAATACTGGGCTGTGGCCACCCAACATTATTTTACACTTCCTCCTCTGATTAATTAGGCTAATTATGGCTCTTAAGGAATTAATAGGACTAAAGTGGCGGAAGAAGAGTTAAAGATTCTCCCTAGCAGTTGCAAGGAAATGTTAATGCTTTACCACATGCCTGTGCTGGCAAAATTCACCCCAAAGAGCTCGTAAAACAGCTGCGCACTTTTTTCCTCTCTTCTGGGCACAATTTTCACCCTGTGCAAAGTAAAGTAGTGCGAACTTTCAAAATATGAGTGGACAGACACATGTGACCTTATCTAACATGAAGGAATATGGAAAAATGAGGCTGGATGGATTGGAAGAGGGTTGCATTAGCCAGAAAATGGAACGGACTGCCAGAGTCTCAGGGTGGCAGGAGGCACAGGGCAGTTAGTGTAGTGTTAATTGGGCTGCATGAGCAGGTAATACTGCTCCTTATTAGGTAGGATGAGTAATCTGTGTTGTGGAAAAGCTTCTTGTAGCCCCAATGGTAGCAAAGGGACCTGTTTCTTCGGACAGGTAGATGAAGGCAAATGTTTAGGTATCGGAAATTCCTGATAATATTCCATGAGATTGGATCTGCTCTGATTTTGTCTGCTCTCAGATGTTGTTGGTCTGTGCTTTCGATAAGGTCCTGGGGCAAGAACTGTGTCTTTCTTATTTTTGCAATGAAAATGTTGCAATAATGACTCCAGAATACACCTTATGATTTGAGGAGAAAGGACAGCTAGTTTAGACCTCTCTGAGAACGAAGACCAAGCTTCCAAGCCTAGCTCTGCCACCACTACTCTGCATCGCTGTGGGCATATTATTTAAATCCTCATTTTGAGCCTTGCTTTCTCCTTTTTCCAAGCAGGCACTTGAAGCTGGGGTAGAGATGTATGGGATAAGAGTAAGGAAAGGCTTGTTTGAACGCCTGTAATGTGCTTAAGAGCCCATCAGCTGGAAAGTGTTGTGGTGAAGCACAGTAGTTACATAGAGGGAAAAGCAGAAAGTCACTTTGTTGAGGCCACCCCTGTCTAAGAAACAGTCCGTGTCAGTCCTCTGGCGGCTAATCATGGTCCTGACAGAGCTCCTCAGTTGGCCACTTGCAGCGGTGGGCACTCCTCTAGATATATAGGGTTTGTTTCTCTTCCTTTATTTACCTGCCCCGGAGTGTCTCTAGAGCAGACACGAAGACCTCGTGTACCGCAGGGATGCTGGCGTGGCAGCTCTGTGGGAGCTGGGAACGGGGTGGTGTCACAGCACAATGTGTGGAGCTGCTGCTACAGCTGCCGAAAACATTACTGTCCCCGGGATGAGAAACCTGGCGGCACAGCTGGCGGACGAGCACCGTGAGCTGGATTCCGTAGACTGTTTCAGCTTCTCCTGGCTATTCTGCGTCGTGGGAAAAGGCCCATCTGGTGTCTTGGGGTGGAATATCTGACAGAGGTGTGAAGTTTGCTTACAGAGCCCGACTCTGCTCAGAGACAGAGAGTGTGGAATAGCTGTGGCTGCGGATAACACTCCTAGAGGTGCAGCAGGTCAGGCACCAGAACAGGCAAAGTACGCTTCTTGGTCTGGCTTCCTTTCAAAATGAGGCACTTGGTGGCACCGTAAGGACTGGGAGGTGGTTGTATACTGCCACCACCAGTAACATCTGTGCTTGGTGGTGGATTGCACCCAGATGTGACGAGGAGGGCGGTATCGGAGGCTGGGGATGTTCCTGTAGGTTTTGTAAAGTCAGCCGGCTGTGACACCTCTCAGCCCCACTGCAGGGAAGGACGATCCCAACGCCCTCCTCAAGAGCAGGTAATCCGCAGGTAACAGAGCTCACAGCCCAGCCCGGGAAAGGTGTAATTCTGGGGTCAAAACGGTGCAAAACCACCGTGCTGCAGCACTCTCTGAGCTGGCCTCAGACCATCCCCACTGGGGAAAAAACAGGGTGAGACGTGGAGGGATGGGCCAGCTTTTGGGGGAGAGGAGCAGATGGTCCCGTTGTGGAGGCTGTGCTGGGGGCACGTTTGCGGCCCCTCGGGGGTGGCTCTGTCTACCTCTCTGGGCGGCTCTAGCCCTGCTGCCCCCATTTCTGTTCCAGCTGAGACAAGGGGACTCGGAGCAGAATGGCTGTGAGTGGCTGGCAGCAGCCCAGACGCCTGCCGAATGCTGCTGGAGCTTCACCAGGTGGGAGGAACTGGTGTGCAAGCGGTGGCTTGTATCTTGCGGGCATAAGGGTGATGGGGGAGAGGACCAGCATGTCCTCGGCAGTGAGCGGTGTTTGCCCTGCGGCTTGGTCCCATATCAGCTCTGCCAGGGGGAGCTTTGGAAGCTGGATCCCGCTCCGTGGGCAGCGCAAGTCCGGACTCGAGCTGAGGGGGAAGGCTTGGGTCTGCTGCCTTGCAGACCAAGGCAGAGACTCCAGCTGACCCATTTAACACAGTTCCACCCCAAACAGTTAACTAGTGGTGAAGTTTTTACAGGAAATATTCCGATTGGCACAGGAAAAGCCATGCGTTCAGCCCTCCAACCTGAGGGTTCGTGTGCCTGGTGGCAAAGCCAGCCCCTGCAGTGCTTATGTTCACTGTCTTCTTACTCACTCTGACTTGGGGGGAACTAACCTCAGGGCAGACGTGGCAGAACCCTTAGGAAACCTGCTCCTCCTTCCTCTAATCAGTCCTTTCAAGAATGTTTTCATCCTCTGTCTACATCTGCAGACTCGCTCCCTCAGTTACATACCGTACAGCACACGGCGCTACCACTGCGTCTGCTCTCATCATTCCTGTTTTCTAAAGTCAATAGGCACTGCACTTCTAGAGATTACATTTTTAGGCATAGCATGATTTCTGGATTTCTTCTAAAGGCATCTTATGCTTGAACAACTCTGTTACTTAGCAAACCTTTCAAACTAGTGCTCCGCCAGGTTGATTATTCCTATTACTCTAGTAGCAGAGACACAAGGCTCTTATACTAAAATGATCCATTGTAGATGTGTTCCATGCTACACTCCTGGTTAGATTCATTATGTTGCTATACAAGCAGTATATAAAACTTCCCCTGAGAGCTTGGTGACCTCAGCCTGGCTCTTTC
>NW_009647444.1:1436703-1478470 GCF_000708025.1 Charadrius vociferus
CCTGTGTTACAAGAGTATAAAGCTACTGACTATAGTGGATGCACATTGATTTACCCTAGATAAGGTCTGGTGGTCTTTGCTGGACTCCGCTCAGTCCTAGCGGTACTCAGCAAGGTCTGTGACAGCCCCCTGTCCTCCCATCCTCTCCATGCATGCCCCTAGGACCTTCCTCACTGCGAGCGTCAGAGCTGGGGGTTTGCAGCCCACCACTCAAGGCCAGGTTCCCCTGGGACTGTCGGTGGGGTTACCTTGCTGCTGGGTGCCAGGGCAGCGAGAGGCAGGGGAGGTCACGGGCTGGGGGTCCCATGGGAAGCTGTTTCATACAGAGCATGTTTTCTGGAGGGCCCACTCCATTTTGGAGCCTTCTCCCTGTCAGGTCATGCTGGCCTGCCCAACTGGCAGTGAGCTGGAAGGAAGCTGGTTAACAATGCCTAATCATGATCACCATCACGATGACAGATCTCTGCTATATATAGCATCTTTTCCTGGCTGAGAACTGGGCAAAGATGGGGAAACCAGCACAGGAACCAAGTCACAGCCCAGGCTTTTGTCTTGGTCCTAGAACTCCAAACACTCACCTTTTAAGGGACACTTGGAAGAGAACTGGAGGGTTTTTTATCTTATTCTGGGTGGCGAGCTGGGCAGGGAATCAAGGCTGAGAAGAAAACAAGTCGTATTCCAAGGAGCTGGTGGCATGATGTAGGAGGGAGTGTAGCTTCTCAAGCCAGTAACAGCCAAGATCAGGCTGGCAGAGAGTGGCACAGCACATCTGGATGAGATGCAGGGCAGGTAGGCACGGCTGAAGCTGCCTCCCAGTAAGGTGACGCTGAGTGCCCTGCGATGGATTTCCCCATTTTGGGGGTAAAGGGGAATGACTGCAAGACAGCAGCTTTTGGAGCCCCTGCTAAAACTGCTCCTGGTCGTGGGGTCACATTCCAGTTTGTACAGTTTCTCGAGTGGCAGATGAAGTCTGGGAACAAGGAGGGAAGGAGACAGCAGCCATGCAAATGCTCTTTTCCCTAAACTCATTTTAAGTGCAAATCAGCATTAAATGGCAAGCCCAGTTCATGTAACCTAATGCCTGATTTCCTTCTATGCAGTGAACAATTTCCCCTTCTCTTTCTTTGTCTCTCTCTAATTGGGTTTTCTAACTCAAAATGCAACTGCAGTCTTATACAGGCACTTTGTAAGAGCATCCTGCGCTCACATAAACAAGAGATGTAACAGAGCAGGAGGGAGAAGCATCTCACATTATCTCATTAAGATGCTTCTGTAGGAATGCCACTGCTAACGTAAACTCATCATTGGATGGAAGAGCAGCAGCAGTTGTTTTCACATGGATGGATCCAAGCCCAAGCGATTGGTTAATTGTTTCTTTACTCTTAACTGGATCCTTAAGTAATTTTTTGAATGTTGCCTGAGACCTAAATAACCATGTGCTACATTTATACAGTAACTTTTGTTCTTTTCCAGTAGACCACTGAAAAATGTGCCTTTACTGGGTTCAGATGATAATTAACAGTGATCAGCTGTCTGCTCTGACACAACGTGCCAATACCGTGATGAGATTATTTGTAGGAAGAGAGCGTTTCACAAGATCCATTCAAGGATGAGAATAGTACTGATATTATTGTCTCTGAACAATCTATGATGCTGCAGAATAATCAAGGACATTGTGGCCCATGTTTTATTTTCTCTGACTGTGCCTTTAGCAACATAAGCTTCCCTGACTGATCTGAATGTCAGCATGGAACTGACTCAAAGTCCAGGATTATAAAAATACATGGTTTGGGGTTTTTTTTTTGAAGAGTACATGATACGCTTTCACCATCTTCACAGCTAGGAAGCGGGCTGTTTGTCTGATGTGGGGGGGGATGACACTGACAGCCAAATGTTTGACATAAAAGAGTAACAGAATGTGGCAGCGAAGAGCATTGGGAGAAGCGCGTTTCCCTCGGGAGTGTGAGCTGGGTGCCTGCAGCCACAGTAGTGACATGTTGGTAGGGTCCCTCCATTCAGTAGCATGCAAAGAACTCATGGTGAAGCATCAGTACGCCCTAGAGAATAGGGCTAGACCTAAATTAACCCTTTCCCTATATTTGATCTTGCTGCTTTTTACCCCCTGTGGGTACTGGGAAGCCAGTCCAGTGTCAGGTCTGAAGTGTGAAGTTGATCTCATTTACATACGATGGTTTGTAATAAAATGCAGCTCCAAACTTCTTTAAGTCCCGCTTGTGATGGCAACAGAGTTGGTGCAGGGGCTTGTTAAAGAACCACATAGGAGGGAACAGAAGGGGGAACTCTCAAGCTAAATTCAGAGCTCACTGGGGCAGCCGGACTTTTCCTTCACAGCCCATTAGACACTGATGGGTGAATGTCCCAGGTCTGGAGTCACATCTTAATTTTTAGATGATGTCCATCTCTATCCAGTGAGGGACAACATTAATGAAATCAGTGCACAATTCTCCCCTAGTCAGAAGAGAAGGGAGGGGATGGCTGTCATCGCTGCCTCAGCGGAGAGCGTGTGGGGTGGAGACAGGCTGACTGGCTGATCTTCCTTGCTGTGTGTTCAGCCCTCAAGAAGGACATTTCCACTACGGACTGCAGGGTGGTATGGATGTACCAGGCTAGTTTTAAATGTGCTAGCTAGCCCCATTTCTTGGCAGAGGCTCTGCAGAGCTTCATCCTGCTATTTCTACACTGCTAATTGTTTTCAGACTGGCTTTCAGTCTTTCTTTCAGTGATGATATACCTAATGGCCAAAGCAGAGCTGTCCGGGACCCTTCTTGCAGTTTATTTTTTTCCCTGGGAAAATGCAGATTAACTGAAAACATTTTATCGAAACACACTGCTTTGGAAGAGCCTTCCAGTAAAATGAAGGGAGAGCTCTGAAGGAGCTCTTCCTGCCACACAGGATCTTAAGGCTTCCTGCCAGGCGCATTTCCATTGGAAAATGTCCTCGATTCTTGCCAGCTTACCCACCCAGCCCCATGGTCTAAAGCTTCACAGCAGCCCTATCGTATGGATTAACCCAGAAATTCAAAGTCCTGTAGATCTGTCACATCTTACTGTGCAGGTGGTCCTGCATCCAGGTGTCCCTGGCCTTGCAGGTGGCCAAGCCAACAGCTCCTTGGCTGGGTTTACCTCTCACTTGTGGTCTAGAAGCATCAGTCTCTGGTCCATAACCTACAGTCTTTTGTAGCATCAGCAGCTCGTGAGTGGCAGAGACGTTTCCCTGCTGTGTGGCACTGACCGATGGAGATGACCCTGACCAGGCAGCTTCCACTGCTGCTGGCAGAGTGCACGCATCTTGTCAACTTGCAGCAGACGCTAGGGTCAAAGAGGGTATGTGGTGGTTTTGAAGACACGGTGTATCAATGTTTCTAAAGCAAATATTTCAATTTATGTTTTGCAGAAAAGTTGCACTATTAAAAAAAAATATCTTGTTTTAATTTCTGAATGTGAACTAATCAAATAGCAGCAGTGTTCCAGTGCCGCAGACATCGCAAGCTTTGACCAGCTACTGACAGAAGGAAAATCCACCCTGTTCTAAGCAGGTGGTGTTATTTTTCAGCTCCATCCCTCCCACCTTAACTATCTGAAGAATAACATTCAAATGCAGAGGTCAGTGGGGAGAAAAACCCCCACTCGTGCTGGCCAGCTGAGCCTATAGCGTAGGCCATACATGGGTTTGGAATGAGGGGCATTAGACTCACGACCTCCCCAGTGCCAAGACATACACAGCTAAAATTGGCAGCTCAGAGATGAGTAATGCACAAACACGGTCCAGAGCGTTGCAAGTGCTCAAGCACTTTCAGAGTATGTTGGGTAAACGAGTATCTGTTTCCATGGCATCAAAACAGCAGAGACCTTACGCCGTGTCCCTTTGGCGGTTCTCTGATCCAGTGCCTGGTTAACGTGAGCAGAGCAAAAGCACTCCCTGGCTCTAAAATGGAGGAGTACAGCCAAGTCCCCCCTTCATCCGAAAGCAACGCTCGTGGGGAAAGGCTGGATGATGCTGCCGGTGCCCAGGCGAGTGCTGGGCTGTGGACCACCAGCCGCCCCCTCCAGACACGGCTGGCTCTGCTCAAGGGCAGCCGTTGCGCAGGAGGGTGAGGGGGCTGTGGCCATTCCAGAGAGCTCCTGTGTGAGATGGAGGCCTTGTGGTGTTTCTGCTGTGTCATGAGAGGGGAGGGGTTTTTGCGAGAAAACCATAAAATTGTAGACCTTAGAAACATGCAGGATTCAGAGTGTGTTTAACATGGCATTGGAAGAGCTCTCAAGGTGTTAGGAGACTCTGTCCTTGTCCAGCAGCCTCTTGTGCCCAGTGATAGGACAAGAGGGAACGGGCACAAACTTTAACATAGGAAGTTCCATCTTAACATGAGGAGGAACTTCTTTCCTTTGAGGGTGGCAGAGCACTGGCGCAGGCTGCCCAGAGAGGTGGTGGAGTCTCCCACTCTGGAGACATTCAGAACCCGCCTGGACACCGTCCTGTGCAACCTGCTGTAGGTGACCCTGCTCAGGCAGGGGGGTGGGACTAGATGATCTCCAGAGGTCATTTCCAACCCTGGCTATTCTGTGATTCTGTGATACAATCCAAAATTGTTTAAAATGAGGTCGACAGCTAGGTTCTCCCAAGCAGGGAAGGAGGACATGAGCAACTGTCTTACTTTGCATGGCTACTGAAACCGAAGGCAGAACAATTTATTATTTCTCTATTAAATATGCAAATCAAGTATGTTAGCTGTGAAATTATGCCAATTAGTTGTGGCCTGTTCCCTCAGTAAGGTGCAACTCATGTGATCTTGTGGCCGTCATCTCAATGATGTCTGGCCAAGGATACTTGACTGACTGGGGTCAAAGAGACTTTGGCTGTGGGCTTGGAAGGCAATTTTCTGGTTTTCCTGGAGCCTGTTTGGGATCAGGCAACCGGGCTGCTGGGCATAGCGAGCATGTGGAATAGCTTGTGTCCTGTAGTAACAGCATTTCACTGGAAACCCAAAGTTCTGTCTTGGTGAGACTTCCACAGGTAGCCCAGTGCCTGCTGGGAGTGGTGCTAGGGAACAGGTCCTCAGACTCCTCTGGAGAAGTGCCATGGGTGGGCTAAGACAAGGCTTCTTGGAAGGCATTGCTGCTGCCATCCAGATGCAATCTGAAACTGTTCCTAACGGTTTTATTACAATGCCATTGGAGACGTTACTGCAAAGCCCCTGGCACAAGGGTGCATCCGATTGCCCGGCGTGCCTTCTCTGTTCATTCAAGTGACCGTTGCCGCTGGCAGCCTGCCGGGGTTTTCCACCAGGCAACCGCACCCATCCTTTCTTCCTGCCCTGAGTTATTGCATGACTGATGCTTTGCTGTACTATGTGATGTAGGAACATTTTATCCTATTAAGGCACCTCTGAAAGGCAGATGTTCTGTTTTAGTAGAGGCTCTCTTTTTTTAAAACAAACATTTTTGAGCTGATGTTATTTTTATTTAGTTTTCTCTGTGAAACTTCCAAAGACAGATCTTTGCTTGGCAAGGTCATATCAGGGCATGAAGGAAAAATTGCCGTCCATTTGTCACTGTCTGCATGTATACACATACACAAGGAATGTATTTCGAGAGCACTACTGGTCTTGCAAAGCTGAATATTCATACATTAAGAAACAGCTTTATTAAATTGTGCTTGAGGTCCCACCCCAGCTTTGAGTTACATGATCATACGTTCTTCTTCACAAGGTCATCTGTGCTTTGGAGGGCTCTGCCGGACCTCATCAGGCAATCAATCAGGAGCCTGTGTTGTAGAAAGCTCTTCCCTGTAGAATTCCCTGATCTTTTGTTACAGAAGTTAAAAGGTGTATTGCAAACGAAATGGGCTGTGAGGAAGAGTGCGCCTTCCCTGGCTGCTGGGCTCCACGCCGGCCTCTGCCGCAGATTTCCTTTCTGAAGTGTTGTAAATCACTTCCACCAACTTTTGAAGTGGTCACTAACGCCCTGTTCTTAATTACTGGGATTCCTCACATAAATCCCCGGAGACAGAGTTATAGCCGTGCTGAGCCTCTGTAGCTCCCGTGAGGGTGAGCAGGAACAGTGCTTCAAACCAGTCCCCTCAGCCAACCCTTCTGTCTGCTCAGAAAAATCAGGGCCACTGTGTTGAACACCAGGCACTCAAATTCACTGTAATTGCTTTGTTTTTGGCCTTGCCATCAGTGAAATGAGGATAATCCCTTCCTTTAACATCATAAGAATGTCATGTTAATGTGGTTATAAGGTACTGAGCTGTAATAGCATTGTGTACTCAGAGATGGGTCTAATGAGCTCACATGCAACGAATATTTCTGCATTCAGCACAGAGTTTGAGAAGTATATGGCTGATAAAAGAAACGCAGTTTCTCCGTAGAACCTATCCTCAACCAGCAATCCTGGTTTCTTTTATTCTTAGGATATTGCATATTTTGATACGTTCAGAAGTCAAAACATCAATAATTCTCAGCACACTCTAAAATTCTGGTACTTAAAGATTTAGTACAGGCAAATGCTGAAATTAGAAATACTCCACGGGACAGATTTTCCCATGCTTAATCAGTGAGAACCGTTGATGTAACGATTTACCTCCCAGGCTAAAATCTGTCATCCTTCTCCAACATAAAATTCATCTGGCAAATAAAAGGAGACCTGTGACCTTCGTATGTGTATGTTGACTTGGATAGTTATCATGTCTAACTCACAAGTCCCACCATTACAGTCACCTCATTTCTGTGTTACACAAGACTTGGTGACTGTGGCTGTTAAAAAAAATACAAATGTCTTGAGGTTACGCTACCTGGAGAGGGGCGTAATAACAGCCTATTTGCTCAATCTGTAAATCACAGAAAATGAAGATAGAGAAAACTCTACTGAGTAACCTCATTCATTCCTTCAGCCCATAAATTATGGCTCCCTTACAGTATTATATGCTGTTCGTAGCTTTGTCCACTCGTTTTAAGTTTGGATTTCTGTACCTTCCCTTAACAAACTATTCCATGGCATGAGTGTTAGGAAGTTTTTCCTGACCTTCAGCCTGTGTTTTTCTTTCTCTGCTTAATTTCATGTCATAACCTTGAATTTTGGCTGTGAAAACTGGAAGCATTTCAAGGTAGAAAAGCTTTAAGTGTCCCACATAAATGTGAGAGTTGACAAGTGTTTTAATAATAAGGAATGGGAGGGAGGTGTCTGAAAGCACAGATCGTGGCTCTCAGTGCGGAGGTTTCATGAGCGTTAACTAGATAAAATGAGAACTTGTAGAGTGCAATGAGCAGATCTGTTTCCAAGGTTGCCAGACTAACTGCAATGTCTTTTTGTCTTGCAGAAGATGAAGCCCATAGTCCAAAGAAGACGATCTACCCCTTCTGCCATTACTAAAGCTCTCGGCAAGTCAAAGTACCATTCCAGGTAAAAGAAATACCTTTCTGACTCCCTTTTCCACCTTTCTGTCTATACAGACTGAAATCAAACTGGTTTTCAAATTCATTTAACAGTGTCAAAGGCAATTTGTTTGTGGACAGATATGGAAGAGTTTCTTTTTTACTGGAATGGCATCGTGCTCAGCAGTAAAAGCTGAGGGAAAGGAGGAGGATGGGGGGACATTAACTTTATGGTGTTTGTCTTCCCAAGTAACCGTGACACGTGCTGAGGCCCTGCTTCCCAGGCAGAGGCTGGACATCTGCCTGCCCATGGGAAGTAGAGCTGGGGAAGGACTTTTTACTAGGGCATGTAATGGTAGGACAAGGGGGAATGGCTTTAAACTGGAAGAGGGCAGGTTTAGATTAAACATTAGGAAGAAAATTTTTTACTTTGATGGTTGTAAGGCACTGGCACAGGTTGCCCAGAGAGGTTGTTGAGGCCCCATCCCTGGAAGTGTTCAAGGCCAGGCTGGACGTGGCCTTGGGCAACCTGGTCTAGTGGGAGGTGTCCCTGTCTGTGGCAGGGGGGTTGGAACTCGATGATCTTCAAGGTCCTTTCCAACCTAAACCGTTCTATGATTCTATGAATTCCTCTTTTTTTCCCCGTCTTATTTTCTCCCCGTGGCCTGCTGGGAGGGAGTGAGAGCGCGGCTGGGCGGGGGTCTGGCAGCCAGCTCGGTTCAGCCCACCACGCAAGGCTGGCTGGTTACTGTCAGTGCAGAGAATATTAGGTCCTAGATATTTGATGCCTCATATCCAAGTATAAATACACCCGACAGTGCAGAGACACCCAAGTAAAATCAGGTACGAGAAACAGCATGTAAGGTTCTGTAGTGTGGTTTCCCTGCTGACCTGGCTGGGATAAATGAGCTCTGACACTTGTGTCATTCAGTGCGGGGGGTGTTCACAGTGCTGACAGTGCAGACCTCACCAGTGAGGTCCCGCAAGCGGTGCTGGGGCTGGCTGGCAGAGTGACCTTCCTCCATCCCTTGCAGAGCCACTCCCCACCATCCGGGCATGAAGTGCTCTATACACTCTAAGCTGGAGTGAGTAGCAGAGCTTCCAGTTCTTCCTCACTGCTCTCCTGGCCTTTCTCTCGTGCGTCCTGACCCCCGTCTGCCAACTGACTTAGCAGACATGAAGGCATGGGCCTGTTGAGAGCTTGCATGGGATGTATTGTGGCTGTGCTATGTCACACTCGGTCTCTAGCTAAGGAGATGTCGTGGTTTGGAGGACTTGCTTTCCTGAGTTGTCAGCCCGGAGATTTTCCCAAAATTTGCTTCCAGCTGGAAGCCAACACTTTTTCCCTTAGCGTAGCCAGTGCCGGGAGGCCAGTGTGCTCCTGCCGGGAGGGAGCAATGAGTCCCAGCTCACAGACACAAAGTGCAGGGGACTTTTTTCCTGAGATGCAGTGACCAGGTCGCTCATCACCACACACACACTATCTTGATGCTGGGAGGCCATATCTCCTGATGGAGTAAGAGATTTTTTTAATATATATATATTTATTTGTGTACCTATGTATGTATGTGTGTGGTTTTTTTACATATATATGTGTATATATAGTGTATATATATGTGTGTGTGTATATATATATGTATGTCCCTATGCTTGCAAACAGCAGAAGAAGCTCTATCCTTCCCCCTCTTGCCAGACTGCAGGTGAGCCAAGCGTCCTCATTGCTGTTTGGTTTACCCTCTCACCCGCCACCAGCGGTGGGATGAGAAGCAGAAACTGAGATGCCCTAAGAAATGAAAGAGGGATTTGTTTAGTTTGATTTTTTTTTTTTTCCGTTGTAAGAAAGAGGTGATAAAGCTGAACTGATTGGCGTTTTGATGTGGACCAGCCTTCCTGAAGAATACCCCTTTTATAGTATGGCATAGGTAACTGATGCATAGTACATTCTGCTTTTCTGAAAAAAAGTTTGTGGGGTCAGTCTCATAGGATCATTTAAAATAAAGGGCAGGACTGATTTTCGTTTGGTTGTCTTCTGACCAAGTTATGTGGCTTCGTTGTCATTCCCCTCACCCTCTTCTAAATTGCACTAAAAAAAAGTAAAGAAGAGAAACAAATTCTTGACTTTATTTGGCTGGAGAATATCCTCGTGAGGGAGGGAAGCTTTAAATGTTTCTCATGATGGATTGCTATGGAGGGAGCTGGTACAATGCCATCTTTGCTTAGGCCACCAGAGTATTGGTGAGATTTTTTTTTTATCCTGCTGTTGTGTTTACAAAGCTGCGTAACTCCTCCAGCTTTAGGAAATCCACTGCTGAGATTGTGAGATGGTGTGGCTCCCACTGCTCAACTGACGCACATGGGAAGCTTTTAATATCAAGTGTAAAGGTGATGTCGCTTCTCACTTGTGGAGGCAACAGATATATAAGCCAAGAATTCACTTGTTGGTGGCTGTGGAGTGATGAGGAGGGAAGAGAGAATTTCTGCTTGCAGGAGTGCAGGTGGTCCTGTGACGGGGGGGACAAATTTAAAAAAGTAGCTACTGGCTAGCTTTAACCTCACTCCCGTGAAATCAAAGGAGCCCAATTATGAGGCCAGTGGAAATTGAGTTAAGACTAACAATGTCAAAAATACTGCCCTTAAAATGTTGTTTCATTTGTTTGTGTAGAGACTGCCCTCAGACTAGAGTAGTGTTGCTGAGGGGTAGAGAGAAGGTATCTCTTCCACATGCGTCCTTGCCTGCAGGCAAGATACACATTTTTGTCTATGTGTAGACAGGAGGATTTCTGTTTTTTTTTTCTCTCTACGTAGATCTAAGGCCACATCTCAGAGGTTAGCTAATTCAGTTAGGGTCAGGCACAAGAACACAGTCTCTGAACAAAGCTCAGCAAAGAACTATCGCTTGTTCATTCAGCGCAATCCCACCTGTAGAGCAGGGCGTAGACCCAGGAATTGGCTGTGGGACCGGCTGTATGGCCGAGCAGAGCCGGGAGCAGCACTGAGAAGATGCTCTGGGAGGGTGCTGAGAGGCAAGTGGGGGAATTAGCACTTGGCAGAGCTCTTTCAGCGGGGGGATACAGAGAGAAAGGATCTGGTTCACTCCCAACGATGGCTTGTTGAGTGCAGTCAATGTTCAATAACCAACAGGGGTTTTTTGGAAATGGTCAACACCTATCAATCTTAGTAGAAACAAGATGCTGAGTTGCAACCAGGCAAGCCAGAATCAGATGGCTGGGATTAGATGAGTACATGCAGTTCGTTTTCTTCGTGCTGCAGCCCTTGCATTGACAAGCAGTTCGGTACGGATGGGAAATGCGCAGAAACGGCAGTGCCTCCCCATGCCAGGCTGAGCAGTGCCGGGAGCCATGGGTTGTCCGTGTTCTTTTCGAGTCATAGCTCACATGCAAATGCAGGGAAGAAGTGTTTTACCTGAGTATTTCAGCAGCATAACCTCCCCAGACTTGGTGTGGGCATTTAGGCAGTTTTCCCTCTGTCTGAGGCTGGTAAAATTAATCAGGCAGAGCAGGCAAATGCAGCTCAGAATTGAGAGCAATGGGAGAAGCATGGGGCTACCGGGTTGTTACAAAACAGTTGCCTGTGACCAATCACGAACCTTTGTGAGAAAAGCTTCTGACAAAGTCTTATGATTTTTCTTCTTCCTCCAGGGAAACTACCCTTTCCTCTTCCCATTCAGACAATGGGCTGCCAAGTGGGGTGTTCAGCAGCCCAGGCTCCACTTTCATCCTGGACGAGCGAGTACAGCTAACTGTGGGCCTGCAGACCCAGGAAAGACATTTGATCTTGTTCAGTGATGTGCTGGTCATCGCCAAGTCCAAGTAAGAGGAATTCACACTCACTCCTTCTCCCCAGTATGTGCTGTTGAAGCTGGGCTCTGAGCTATTTGGGGAGAGAGCATCAAAACAACTCTTTGTTACAAACGTGGATCTCAAATGTGGCATTTCCCCCTTCCACCTCCAGAAATTCTTCTTGGTCTTAATGTTTCGCTCCCATTTTTCTGAAGGAAAAGGTCGTCTAATTGGGTTTGCCCTTTCCCTTATGTGGCTTCTTGAAGAAATAGCAAGAGGGCAAGAGGCAGTGAGGACAGAAAACTGACCCCTGGTCTGGCTACTTCTGCCACACATAAATGAAGAGCTTAGGTGACTTCAGTTATTAGCGCAGACAGTAATTAGCCTAAATCGCCATCGGCCTGCATGTGGTTCTAGTGAATCACATTGCCCTAAGCCACAGCTGTCCCATTGCAGCCACCAACCCCAAAATCCACTTGCAAAACTTTCTTATAGTGCTTCCACGTGCCCAGATGTTTAGTTCTGAGGAGCTTGTTGCTGTAACCCCACCTGCATGACTGGAAGGGGGCATGACCAGACTCTGGAGGTCTAGATGTTAGGATCTGGCCTAAGAAATACGTCATTTGAATTGCAGATCCTCCTCCAGCCTAAAGCTGAAAAAGCAAGTGCATCTGAGTGAAGTGTGGACCGGCACCTGTCTCAGCGAAGTGACAGAGAAAAAGATGAGTCCCGAGAACTCGTTTGTCATTGGCTGGCCTACCACCAACTACGTTGTCTCCTTCAGGTATCTCATCAGACACCAGACCTCCCTCTGCAGCCTGGCAGCTGCCCAAGTCTCCCGTGTGTCAAGCAAAACAATGACTGAAGCTATAGGGCCCTGAGCTCTACTACAACCCTTCTCCCCATTGAGTAGAGGACTTCCACTCACATTAGGGAGTGTGGTAAAAACGTAGATGTTGGGACACGGTCATCTTAGAAAGATATCTGCAGGTTGGTCCTCGAGAGCCTTTTGGAGGACCAGCCCTTGCAAGTGTTGTTATAGCGAGGGCTAACCCTGCTGCAGAGTATCCCACAGCATCACAACCCCATCTGCCGTAGCAAACCAGCTTGTGCCATCATATAACCTACAAGTATGTTGTTTCAGCACCTGCCAGCAGCCATTTCTGCAGGAAATTAGCCCTAGTTTGAGAATTATTCATGACGAAGGACAGGTTAGTTATGTCAGTGAAAAATGCCAGATGGCCTTGTGCCAGGATCAAATCCTTTATCCACGTCTAGTGTGGCATGGGCAGCTCCTGGGCAAACCTTCCTCCTGCAGTTATCCACCTGGGTGTCCCAAGCCCACAGCAACAGACTAGAAAAATGGGAAGGTTCTTCAAGATGGGTCTGCACAAGCCGCATGGTCCAGAGCTTGCTTAGCCCTTGCTAAACACAAAAATAGAAATGCAGGGGAGCATGGAGCAGGCTAGAGAGTAGCCAATTTGTGTCCAAAGGCTATCTCAAAGGCTGTCCTGATGTTGTACCTGAGCTAATAAGGCTCACCAAAAAGCAGGTGAGCTTTTTATTACCTGGAGCTCAGTCTGGCCTGGCTGAATTGAATCCAGAGCTGGTATATCTGCAGGGAGCTCAGGTCACTGCTGGCTCAGGCGTCTCTGCTTCATACTCTCTTTTGCAAAGCAGAGAGGTCAGCAGTCTTCAAGGGTCGCTCTGTCCTCAGGGGTTCTGTTGGCACAGCTAGGAAGGGCTGATCTGGCCTGATGCTTTTCCTTCTGTGGAACAGCTGCCTTAGTGGAAAAAGAAATGGAAACCATACCATGGTTTCATACGTGCCGTCTCATCATTTCCAAGGGTCAGGGTGGTCTCTCCCGGGTGATGCATTCCTCATTAGGATTCATGCTCTGACTTGGAAGCTGCCGTTTGTGTTTAAGTCCAAACTCAACAGCAGTTCCATTTCCTTCACGTCACTGAGACCTGGGTAACCCATGTTGGCAGCAGAAGCTTCTAGGAACCGCAGACACTGGGAAGGAAATAATAGGAGAAAGAAAATAGCAATTAAAGGTCACTGCAGAAATAATAAGGGCCCACAAGATGAATTAACTCTAACATCACAGAAAAATATTTGTCCCTTTTCTGAACACTTGCCAGCCTGGGCAGGAAACGTAGTCCAGTTTGTTGCTGGTATTTTTTTGTTATGATTATTTTTGGTATTTGTTAAAATAGGACAGAAGCAGGAAAGGACTGTGCTTTTGTTCCAGGGCTTTGCAGGAAGGAACTTTGACTTACAGTTATATATAAATGAAACTGGGTAGAGTTTCCAAAGGCTGTTACCCGCTCAGCACTTGTTTGATGATGTGCCTCCCTTTTTATCTTCAGCTCAGCTGACGTGAAGGAACGATGGCTGTCAGCATTGCTGTGGTGAGTGACCCTCTTTTTATCCTCCTCCTGGGTGCTTCCTCTGCAGTCCTCAGAGAAATTCGTCCTGCTAGGTCTCAGATTGCCCTCTGATTTCCAGCACATTAAGTGTCCAGCTACTGTTTGAAAAATCCGCCTTTGAAACCTGAATGTAGAAGCCCCTGGGCGAAAGCAAAATTGGCGTTAACGGTTCAGAAAAGATGAAATCCACTAGAAGATAACACTGTTGGAGCACCTTTTTTCCTTTGGAGCTGGAGGTTGACTTTGCTGACCACTGTGGAAATGTCACAAGTGTTATTGATTCTTCATCTGTTTGTTGATTCAAACAAAAGTTTGTGTTTCACGGCATCTAAAGGCTACAGTTGTTTCTTTTTCATGTTATGCTTTTATATGTTGTTTCCACTAACATCCAGGCAGAAGTGTTTATGTAGGTACAGGGAGGGGAAGTCTCTTGATTTGTGGAGAACAGTAATGATCTTGAGGATGCTGGAAGGTGTTATGCTAGACACATCTATCTGCATTAAAGTACATGTGGGGTTTTGCTAGTCTGGGGCCTCAAGAAAGATACAGAAGCCAGTAAGAGCATGTGACCGCACTATGAACATTGCACCTTATTGTTACCATTGTCATTAATCTGTATTTATTATCGTGTCAAGGAGCAGGTCCCTTGAATCCAAATCTTAGGGTCCTTCTCAAGTTTGGTTGGGAAATTGTATTCCTTATCCTTTTCTTTGACTTTCAGGCATATCAATGAGGTCAAACAGAATGACTATCTGAAGACTCTGACCCTTCAGATCTTAGTGCTGGATGCTGACAACTGTTCTTCTGTAAGTAAAGCCAAGAACCTGCTCATCAGACCAACACTACATGGAGGTCTGTGGGGTGGAGGTGCAAAGGCAGGGCTGTGGTGGTGCTGCTGCTACCCCTGTTTAAAATTCAAGTCCCACCTGAAAAGGTTTTAAAGTGCATGCGTCTGGGCAGCTGCATCCTTCCCACTAGAAGCCCACTCAGAGAGTTTTGGTTTGGGAAATCAGGAGGTAGCCAGATGCTTACCAAAAAGCAGTTAATTCTTAAGATTATTCTTGACCTGTGGCTTCTTTTCTCTTTTCCTTGTGCTTCACTTGATAATTGGTGATGGTTTGTAGTTGAATGCTCAGTCATTCCTATTTTCAGTGCAATAAGTTGAGGATATTGATCATAAAAGTGTCACTGGTGTGTTCTGCTGAATTAATTTACTGGAATGCGTCCCAGTCTCTTCATATTAATAGCACATATTTCTAGGCTTCATGCCGAGCTTGATGGGTCACATTTACCTTCTGGGAACTCTTCCCTCAGAGAGTGACTCCAGACACTCGTAGTTTATTAGCATTATGCCGTGTTCACCCTTTGGAATGACAGTAGCACTACTATCAGTGAAATACTGATGTGATCAAATACAGCATCTGAACACCACCCAGATCGTGTGATTTCTGCTGGATGAAGTCTTTGGATGGTATAATAAACCTGTGATAGAGAAGTAGCGTAGAACAATGTTCGCTATGGGTAGCCATCACCCTTAACAATGATTCCAGTGTAGCTCAAATTAGTGCAACTCTTCTAACCATGAACATTTGGTAAAGACAGTCAACAGTCAGATGAGTGACATTTTCCCCAGATTTTTAAGCTACAAGAAACCGCAACCAAATTTCATGCCTTCTTACTAGCTTTCTATATTTTCTCTGTTTTCCTTTCTAGACTACCGCAGTCAATGTGTCCAATGTGGAAACTGCAGAATGTGTGATGAAGAAGACCCTACTACAGCTTGGACTTCCTGTAGGTGGCAGTTGTGTAGTCTGCCAGATGTTAGCTAAGGAAGCTGGCAATGTCTGGTTTACAGGACAGTGCAGATGTGGAGAAGTCTAGATTTGCTGTAGCTAACCAGTGAGGCATTAATACTCTCCGGACTACAAGATGAAGCAATCTATTTGTGTGGGTGCCAAGTATTAGAAACACAGATGTGCTTACATGCCTACATTAAATTCAAACCTTGTATAATAAAGTCCTTTGGATTTCGGAGGACTTCAATGCTTGGAGTCCAGCATTAGGATTGAGCCAAGCTTGTCAAAGGATTATTAATATAACCATGAAATACTGAACAAATCAGTGATATTGTTAGATGACCCTTGCCCATTGCAGTGGTCCAGCATTTCCCATTACAGTGCTTAAGAGGTAGCTTTGACAGTGTTCCAGTAGCTTAATACCAAGGAGGGTTGTGGATCATATTGCTAAAATAGGCCAGGAAACCATCATGTGGGTTCACATCCTCCTGGATATCAGTCTTTTCTTCTCCTGAACCTTTCCCCTTCCATTCCATACCGGACAGACTGACCCAGAGCGCTGTCCCTCCCAGCCATGGGGCTGTCCTGGAGATAGCCATGCATGTCTGGCTCCTTGGCCTGTTCAGCTGTTTGTTGCTGTCTGTTGCCTTCTGAGTGGAGTGCAACCTTGTGGACCCTCACCCTGACCCCCTTCACCTAATATTTTTCTCTTCTCTGTTCCTCAACCACCAGGGCAGGACAAGTGAACACCACCTCTGGGTTGTCTCAGGAAAAGATGAGCCTGCTTATCCTCTAATTGGTAAGATCTCTCCCATTTTCCCTCAATTCTAGCACCACAGCAACAAGTGATAAATGATACTATTGTGTGTGGCAGAGAAACATCTCAAACATTGCACTCTTCACTTAAAAAAGCAATGGTAGGGGGACCGGTGCTGATGTGAGATGTCCCTTCGCTTTTATGGTCTCAGGATCCGTGTTTAATCAATGCATTGTGACATCTTTGAAGATCTTCATGCTTACCTGCCTTTTCCAAGCAAATCTGTGCATTTCTGGATGGGAGCCCATGACACTTTTCAGCAGATGCTCCTGATAAATTTTAGGCTGGCCTAAGAAGTTCTTCCTATGCAGCAGATGTGATGCAAGGGTAGGGCATGCCTCAAAGCCCAATCCCATCCCTGTGGCTGCTGGTATGAGCTTGCAGGCTGTATTCCTGGAGGCTGGTCATCTTCTCCTGCTCAGCTTTGCAGGCTTCTCCTCACAGGCAGTGTGAGTGGTCTGGGGCAGCTTCAGCCCACCTTTGTTACCTGCGATAGAGACATCCACTGGTGTCCATCAGACAGAGCGTCTCCTGACACCTTCTGAGCCCTTTGCCTTAAGGCTCTGTCAAAAGCAAAACAAGTCGCTGCAGTTAGGTGCTCGTTCAGCAAGAACATGATCCAGAGGAAAGCACTTTGGCAGTCGAAGGAAGCAGAATTTTTAGATGGATCCATTGGTAACTTTTAAGCTCCTAGTTAGGAAGCTAACATGTTTATCCTACTTTTTTGGTATTTATTTAGTTTTCATTGCATTTCAGTTCACAAATAAGGAAACTGGTTTTTACACAAGATGTCATGTCATATTAAAATCCAATTTGTTTCATACTGCTTCTTAACATTGTTGTCCTCTGAATTGCCTCCTTAATCTAATACAGATCTGATCTCAACAAGAGCACATGGGCCACTTGAGGCAATGCCCTTTGCAGGCTGTTTATTTGAAAACTTTCCTTTTTAACAATTTGTGGTTAGGTTTTAGAAACTTCTGAGGCTTGAGGGAAAGTAGATGTGTATGTAGAGGGATTTGAGGATGGCCATAATGGAGGAGACCGCTGGAGATCTGTAGGAGATGATTTCAGAAATACAAGAAACATTTTAGAATAAACCACTGAATTTTGTCTGTTAAGTGCTAAGCATTCATCGTGGAGATCACCAAAGCTGGAGTTTTCCAATAATTATAACAACAACAATAATATTTTTTATTTGTGGATTGTTGGCAAAAACAAGACATCAAAATATAAGACTAAATGTACAATCTGCCAGAGAGGAAGCAAGGAAATACACTGATTTACCCAGCATCTAAACCGAAGCTATTAGATGCATTTAAACTGCTGCTTGCTTCTCTGAGAGATGCATCAATGGTGCAGCCATTGCTAGACTGTTTTCCCCTATAGCATACTGCTTAGTTATGCTGAACCAGTAATCTCTGCGTTAACTCTGCATTGTGTTTTCAGTGTTAACCCAATAAATACATCCCCAGGCTCTCCAAGAAAGTTTATGCATGTTGGTTTATTAAAGAACTCTTGCTTCAAAGACTATGTTGTCATAGTAAGAGTATTATTCTGGAGCTCTTTAGACTGCATGCACATGTTCATTTGTGGGTGTTTATTAGTGTTTTCCAAGTCGTCGTGGCACATGCTTACTTTTTGTATTCATCCAATACATACTAGACTGTCATAGTAAGCTAACTCCTACACAGAGCAATGCTCACAGTATTTTGTTAATGTGGTGGGTCCCATAAGCCTGTTAATAAGGACTTAAACCCAGTTAATAGTGCTTTGTTACGTAATGTTCTGCAGAGCTGCTAATGAAAAGTGGCTGGCCAGGTTTAACTGGGTGAAGTTATCTGTAAAGCGATGATCCTGTATATGCATAGATCTGCCCTGGCCTCTTTAGTCCACAGGTGGAGGTTTTGAGCAGCATTGCTTAGAGGCCCAGCTGCGGTGGGAGCCATTGGATGTGGCTGCTTCCTCCTGCCTAAATTTGGAACTGGTTTCACATAGCTCTGTGTCTTCACTTGCTCTTTACACAACTCTTTGCTCAACAGGGCACGAGCATCCTTTCAGCATCGCACTAAACTGTCTCCGGGACGCTGCTGACCAGCATCAAGGAACCAACAATAACACCCTCCTGGCTGATGGGACAGAGGCTTCCTTCCTTGATCAGCTCCCAAAGGAAAAACAGTGTCAGTTTGTCCTGAAACCCAGGCTCCAAGCTCCAATGCAGCTGAGGAGAGGTAGGTGCTGCAGGAGTACGTTACAACCAGGCAGAGACTGCGCTGCTTCCCGTGGCAGTGCAAAACTCTTCCTAGCACCATACACGTATCCCAGAGCCACTCTCACACCTGAGTATGTGCAACAAGAAAGATTGCAGAGGGGCTAAATTTGTCCATGCAAAGATTCAGAATTAGCTTTCAGTCCTTGATTAGCTCTCAATTGCAAGCCCTTCTTACATTGCACAGACAGCAAGGTTCCCCGAAGAACAGTGATTGAATAAGAGTTTTGCTGATCGCTGAGAGATGAACAAGTGGTTTCACTGCTGTGTATTATCTGACCGTCCCTACTAAGCGTGTAGTTATTAAACACGCGATGGTAGAAAGTCCTTGCTTTGCTGGGAGCTCTGCCTCCACTGCAGATCACTCACTGGCCAGTAGGAAGGACAGACAGATGTGTGACGAAGGCCTGTGTTTTCTTTCAGAGTCACTGCAGAAACACACCAAGAGGAAGAAGTCCTTGATCGACTGGGCCCTGCGCCGCAGCACCAGCACCCCCACAGGCAGCCCCCCCTCGCAGTCCCCTACCACCCCACGGAAGCTCTTTGGCCTGTCTCTGTCCTCTGTCTGTCCTGATGGGATCCTTCCCAAGCCAATCATGGTAAGGAGCAGCCTGGGCTGTTCATCCTGACATAAACTTGATGTGTTTAGCCCAGAGTTTAAAGCCACTTGTGGTGTTTATGAGGATTGGATGGGGAAGACGACCAGCATTTGCTTGTAATTCAGCTCGAGCTCAGTAACAAGGGTGAGAGCATCCCTGTCCTCTGTAGTCCGTATCACTTCGTGCACAGATGTCCATCCTGTTTCAATGGATGTCTCCAACCAGGTCATCACAAGCTGACAAGGGGCAGTGTCAGTGGATTATGCCATGCCGCGTAGCTTAGACCTCATTCACTACAAGAGTCCACTGGGCTCACACTTGCCGCAGGATAAGCGTACCCACATGAACTGTACCTGCAACTCAGCTGACAGGCTCTTGTCCCTGGTTAAATCGTGATAAATCTCTTGTATGTCTGTCTTCTTCCCAGTACTAACTAGGTCTTAGGCTAATTATGTTGTAATATGTGAGGTATAAAATACACAAACAGCAGGGTAAAGTGTTAGGCTCTTAAGTACAACTGGGCTTTCTCTTAGGATATGCTGCTCCTGCTGTACCACGAAGGTCCCTCTACTAGGGGCATTTTCAGACGTTCTGCCAATGCCAAGACTTGCAAGGAGTTGAAAGAGAAGCTGAACTCTGGAGATGATGTCCAGGTGGATGGAGAGTCAGTCTTTGTGGCTGCAGCTGTCATCACGGTATGTTTGGCCAATAACCCAGCTGGCTGGGCTAATGGTACCTTCCTTCTTTAAGGAAGCAACATGCGTCTTTATGGGTAGGGAAGATTTCGGGGAGGAGGGGGGAAAGCATTTTCCAGCAAGGCACATTCTTACCCGATAGCTTGGTCCATCTGTGTGCACAGTGGTATCTGCCTGACCCGGTGGTGGTTCTTTTCACGTGCAGATAGATGTGTGCAGTGGCCCTCAGGCCAGTGTTTCACTTTGCACCTCCCTGTACAAATCAGCCTCCAGCAGGCAATATAGTAATGTCCGCTTCCGAGACAACTGTGGTATCTCCACAGTGCCAAATAACATGCCAGAGTCTGGACTCAGCAGTTCAGATGCTGCACTGACGTAGGCATGAAGCCCTTTGGTGGCAGCAGCAAAGATGCTCTTTGTCCTTTTGGGACACACAGAAAAGACTGCGGGGAGATATGGGAGGACTCATGCCATTTAAGAGCAACTGCTCTGCATCCCCCCAAAACAGAGAGGCCATGCTCAAAGGAGCTGGCCTGTACTATCTAGACCCCAAGCCTTCACCCTCTGATCAGCCAGCAAGCGAGAGGGAAAACAGCAAATCCAAGCAGAGGGGCTGTGGTGGGTGGCGATGAATCTTGCAGTAAGACCCAAGTTTTAGTAAGAAAAAACCTATCTTTTGCACTGGCAATTAAATCTGGTCAGAACAATTCAGGCACCTAAATTATCAGAAAACATCCCTGTCTCTTGTTTTTGTGGGCCTAATACAAAAAGCTGTTGACTGGGAGGATATTAAGGCACTTCCCAACGCAAGACATATATTAAGTTGTTAAATAGTCCCCTGAGAAAAAAAAACAGCAATCCTCCTCACTGAGAAATGTTTCAAAAAAGAACTATGGCATGAGTGCTTTGCCTGCTGCAGTAGAGATCAGTGGTGTTGGGGAGAAGGGGCAGCGCAGGAGGTCTGTCTGGTTCTTCACCCTCTGCCACCAGCAGCTGCAACACAGCTCCGCAGTGCTGCGGTGGAGGACCCCTGAGGAGGACAGCTTGGTGGAAGTGGGGAGGGGAGGAGAAATGTATTTGTGTCATGTCTTGTTTTATCTTATGCTTAATATGAATAAAAAATGACTGTATGCATGGTGAAACCGAAACAAGGAATTCAAAACTGACCAGACTGCTCTGCATATATATATTTAATTCAGGATTTTCTCCGAAATATACCTGACAGTGTTCTATCCTCAGACATGCACGGACTGTGGATGGAAGCTGTGGACACGGAAAATCGGGCACATAAGATTGAAGCTATCAAAAGGTTTGTAGAAGCCTTTGTAAAAGCTTCTTTTGGTGGGAGAAGTGGTAGCGTACGGCCCTAAGCATAGATTTCATCTTCTGGGAGGCTCCTGGCAATGCTCCAGGCCACAGCAGAGCTATTGCTGATTGCCAATGTCACTGCTCAGAGCATTTTCCTTTCAGTGGTCTTCTGTGCACATTGTTAACATTTCTGACCCAAAAAATGTCATTAGAAAATTCTTTTCTGATGACCAGTTTAAATTACCAGAACCAGCAAACTGAAAAAGCACAATAATTCAGCCACCAGGAGTACATCAAATGTTAGTGGAATTAGATCCTTAGCTTGGTAACTTTTTTCTTTTGTGCACAAAATGAAGCTGATCATCATATCGGCAGTTAGAAGAAATACCTCTGCCAAGATGGTGACTGGGACCTTGAAAACGGCTTTACTGCCTTGAAACTGCTGCCGTGAGCAAGAATAGTCTCTCAGCATCCTGTGGGATATGCAGCATACCAAACCTTTTCTTGTCAATGGCTCAGCTCAGTTTTTGAACCTTACCATTTGGCCTGGGTCTCCTTCCCCCATTGTCTTTATAGCACGGGACACGGGCAATGGCATTGTCTCTCACGCTGCTGGCCTGGAGCTGTATGCATCTCCTTTGGGCGGTCATTGTTTTGTTAAGGCATTATGGACTTCTACCCACGTGTTCTGGACATAAGTCCCTCGGTCCCTCCAGCTCTGTGACCAGAGTGGGTAGGCAATATGGGTGTAAAGTTGTGGATCTCACATAAGTTGGTGGAGGGGAGGACACAGTCTTACTTTATTATCAAATGTGAATGTCTCAAATTGGTTGCAAAAGGGCAGAAGAAGGCAAAAGTTTTGGGAAGCAACTGCTGGTATTTGAAGAGCAGATTTTTGTGACCATCACTCTTTTCCTTTGTTTCCATTCCCTGAATAGTCTAGTCAACCAGCTTCCAGAGGCCAACCTCATCTTACTCAGACACCTCTTTGGAGTCCTTCATCATATTGAGCAGAATTCTGGAGTGAATCAGATGAATGCCTTTAACCTGGCTCTTTGCATAGCACCCAATATGCTGTGGCTACCAAGTCCCACTGGGCCTGAAGAGGAGAGCAGGTCTACAAAGAAGGTAATCTTTCATGGGTTTGGCCTCATGCTTGTCTTCCCCTTTTACTGCTTTTTATGGGCACTGTATTTTGTAGACTAAAGGAAGGCATAAGATCAGTGACAGTGCTGGCTGAGGGGCATCCGAGCTTCATCCTTGCCCTTGCGCAGCTGTGCCCATGCTGGTAGGGGACTTTAGCCACTCGCTTTATCCAGAATGGAAAGAGAAGCTGTGGTTGCTTTACCATATGAACTTCCCATATGGTCAAGCAAGCACGAGAAAGATGGAGCAGCTGAAGTTAGTTAGACACTGCCACTTCAGCTGGGTCTAAAGTCCTCTGGCAGAGACAAAGTAAGCGATGAACATGACAGTGCATCAGAGGGGAGGAATGCTTGCTTGTAGCTCAGGAGGTGTTACCAACAGTAAGGAAAATTGTAGAACGTGCTATACCTGGCTCACTGCACCAGTTCATGTAGCTCATATTCTTGCCCTAGGTGTAGTTCATACAGACGCATTGCCACCTTCCTTACAGCTTCTTGAGCAAAGGGTTCTGTAGAAAATTGAGTCTTTGTCAAAGGAAAAGGAACATTATGGGACTAATTTGACTTGCTTTATATAGCTGGCTGTATTTTCATGAAACTGACCCTGTAAATTTGTGTCTTTGCCAGGTGGCCTTGTTAGTGCAGTTCCTGATTGAAAACTCAGGAGAGATTTTTGGAGGTGACATTGCTTCCTTGTTTCAAAGACCAGACAAAAAGAAGTCCAATAACTCAGAGGAATCTCTGGGTAAGTTGGTGGTACTCTGTCTTCCAGAAATGTTTAAAATCTTTGAATAAGTAAACTCCTCATGCAAAAGATTTTGCTTTCCCTTCATGTCTTTTCCAAGGAAAAGCACTGAAAAACAGTCGGTTTTGGTTTTCCCTTTGCCTGTCAGGCATAGGCGGGAAGCGATGGCAAAGCAGAGGGCTGAGATGCATCACTTCAAACGTGTCCCTGAGGATGGTCATCTTTCTCTGTGGCTGCTGTTCAGCCTATTCCAGCCATCACAAGAATTTAGTGTAGCGTTAGCAATGCCATGTCCCAGCAGTCTTTTCTTCCAGATTAGTTCTGTAAAGCTAAACTAAATGGTTGAATGGAAAGAGATCGAGTTGCTTTGTTAACTATCCTGTGAATATCAGCCAGTGGTGAAAGCTCAGGTCTTCAAGACAGATTTTTTTATGTTGTTCCCAGTCCTGCTCTGCTGCCTGTGAAAATAACGGGTTCTCTTTGCTTTTCCATGGACTTCGTAGTATTTCCCTGCCTTGGTTGTAAGGTACTATGTGGGGTTAGGAGACATCGGCAACAAATTAATTTGTGTTCTCTGCCCCAGGCATAGGCTTGGCTCAGCATGATGATTCCTCTGATGAGCTGGAATTTTCTGCTTGTGACCCAGAAGGACCAAAGCACCACCTGGTACCTGAAACAGATGCCATTTTTGAACCATCCAGCAGCTTGTTACTCGATGAGGATCAGGAGGACTGGGACTTGTTCAGTGAGATCACAGCCTGCTACCAAAGCAAAGCCCGGAAGAACGCCAGTGCAGACAGCTATGACCTCCTGGAAGAGGAGGGCTCCTTCTGCTCCATCGGCTCCATACGTTCACTCAGCCCGGCCAGGGACCGGTGCTCATCAGAGCCCAGTGTGTGCCTCAGCTCCCAGCTTCCTGCTCAGAGCCATGAGCCGGTGGCCCGCCAGTCCAGCTGCGATGCCACCATCATGCACAGCCATACAGACTACATCCACAGGCTCAAGCAGCTGCAGGTGGCAAGCCAGAAGTTGATTGATGAAGGCCTAAGCCCTGGGGTTAACACGGCCCGGCAGAACTTGCGGCAGTCACCTCAGACCAGCTCTAGGGTGAAGAAGCTCAGTCTTCAGAAATCCAGCCTGTCCAACAGGTCCAGCTTCTCTAGCCTGTCCTCTACCACCACCTCCCCGTCTGCCTCCTCACTCAGCTCCTTAGACAGCGCTTTCTCCTACTGCTCAGAGTCATCAGCCATTAGTCCCACAGACGTCTCATCCCTGCCATTCATGTTCGGCACATCTGCCAGGCTTCATGCTGTGTCCCCCAAGATTGCCAAGAGGTCCCCAAAAGAGTGGCACAAGTCCTTCACATCGCCTGTGCCTTTACATCCGTGTGACCTGGACAGTTTCCATGAGTATGAACCCAAGGCTGTAGAGAGCAGTCATTGCTTTGGAGAGAGGAAAAGTTTTCCATCTGTCAGTGGAGCTGCTGTGGGAAGCCCACTAACTGACATTGACTGGGAAGAAGAGGAGAGACAGCTGAGTTGTGTGGGGGACCCTGGCCCAGGGCTCAGGAGCCAGGATGATACCAAAGAGTTTAAACAAAACCCTGAGCTCCCAGCTGCCAGCCCAGCCAGGGAGAAACCCCCACAGTTCAGCCACCAGCAACACAGAGAGAAGACAGTGAAGAGCGTAGAAGTCAAAAGCGTTGACGCCTGCCCTCTGAGCCAGGAAAGCCTGAAGCGCACCAAGATAACTTTTTATGTGGCCCCAAATAAAGAAAGCTCTTGGGGATCTCCAGTGGAAGAGGAAGAGGAGAGACCCATGGCAAACACCAGCAGCAGTGACTCACCCAGCAGCAGCAGTGAGCAAAGCCTGCCCAAGAGCTTGCAGACTGTGAGAGTCCATATCCCCCAGACAGTTTTCTATGGGCAGAATACCCCCCTTGTCCTGCAGTCCAGCTCCAGGCGCTACCACCATGAACCAATGATCTCGTCCCCGCAGGCAGAGCACAAAGAAAGCCCCCAAAGTGCCTCCACTCCCACAGAGCTGGAGACCAAGCCAGTGGAAATGGCGCAGGCGCCAACCCAGAGCAAAGGCTTCAACACGTTCAGCCACACCATCCGTATCATCCTCCCCGCCTCCATTCGAAGCACCGTCAGGGAGTATTTCAAGCACGATGAAACCAAGACCTGTCCCATGGCAGAGGCAGAAGCAGTGGAGAATGAACTCCTTCGGAGCAGGATGGAGTGGCTCAGGAGCCAGCCAGTGGCAGAGGTGGCCACAGAGGAGCGTGATACAGTGGCATTTGCAGAAGAGACATTTGTCTAGGGAGATGGGTGTGGAAGAACTGAATATTTTTTTGTGTATGTGCAGCAGAAAATATTCTGTAAGATATGATCCAAGGTGTGAAGAATCCAGCAGGCTGCATGGATAAGTGTAAAGTGACACTAATGTATATGTAATGTTGGGGTTTAACATTCATTTTGACTGGGCGGGAGGGAGGGGTGTTCTTGTTTTTTCTTTACACCCTTTTTCTACAGAAGAGACTTCACTGGCTGAGTGTCTAGCTGAATGCCACCAGACTCTCCCTGTCCATGAGGGAGACCCTGTACAGGGTCTGCCCCGTTTCTTTTTTAAAGCAGAAAAGGAGAAACTCTGTTTTCTCCAGTCAGCTGCTGATGTGTGTGGATGACCGGAGAACTGGGACAGCTAATGCTCCATCAGAATTAGTTAAAAAAAAAAAATCTTTACACTTGTACAAAATCCTCCACTATTCACTGTTCATCACCACCATTCATGCAAAGGAAGGCCCTTCACCTCCACCCCAGAAATCACTGCTGCTTCTTTCTGCTCATCTTTTGTTCCCTGGTGGGCTAGCTCACAGTCTGCGCTCATTAGTCTTTGAGGCTGGGTTGCAAAAACACCAAATGGAGCCCAGAGCCCAAAGCCCAGCTTTCACTGACAGACGGCATATGTAACGTTTTAATCCCAAGATTGCTTTTTTTGCCAATTAATTGTGCATTGATTCTTCTCATATCTCCCCCAAAGTTCACATTTGACAGAGCCACAGTTACTATAAAGGATTTTAGCACTGCCACTTTGGCAGGGCTATGAATATTTTTCTTCTTCAGTGTCCTCTGGGAGTAGCTGGTCCTTTTAGTCCTAGTAAAAGGTGACATTATATTTCTCTAAATGATGGTGACATTTCAGAAGGCCCTTTCCAGAGGCAGTCGTCAAATCAAATTCCTAGTCACTCTGAGAAGGACTTAAGCAGGATTTGGCTTTAGCATGAGGTCGAGGAATTGTGGAAGTTGTCAAGAATGTTGTCGAGTGGATGCTGAAGCAAAGCCCCATCTGGCCAGAAAGTTGTCAGACAATCCATAAGCTGAGACTGTCCAGGCTTCAACAGCACCAGCGCTGTCACAGAGAAGCAGCGAGTTCCCACTCAGCATGGTACATGGCCCAGCGCGCACCAGCAGAATGAAGTTTGGAGAAGCGGCAGGCAGGGATGCGCTAAACAGCCTGCTTGTGTTGCAGCAGTAAAGAAATGCAGCCAGTGGACTTTTGGAGCATCCCTGTGATTCCACTCAAGGCAATGCTCAGAAGCGCCATAGCCATAATGGGACTTGCTTAGTGCTGTGATGCTGCCAGCTGAGCTCTAAAAAGAAGCTGAGAGCACCACAGTGGTTTGACAGGCCTTAAGAAAACAATGGGAAAAGTCTCAAAGGTTAAAAGGTTCAGGATGTTTCATTTGAAGGTTATGTGAGAGTTTTCTAAGGTGGTTTCTGTCAGAGAGAAACTCCTTTTACTCATTTAACAGTGAATGAGTGACAGACAAGAGAAATACATGAATCTAATGATTGAAAGGTAGTCCTTGTGGAGTAAGTGCCCCCTGCAAGTGGCTGAGTGTCAGCAAATAGCCATACCTGGCATTGCTTGACACCTGCCATGGTTCAGTCCTTGCACAGAGAGGGAAGCCACCTCTGTAAAATGATCTAGTAGGTATCAGATGCCTCCACTTGTCTGGCCCAGCACTCCAAATTCACACCATCGAGTTCTAGGGCAGGGGAGAGAGGGGGAAGCCCAGAGCCCACTTTCCAAGGTGTATAGAGTTTGATTTGTTATACGCAGGGTGTTCGACTCTCAGATGTGGCACTCTTGTGTCCCAGATCACCTTCGTGGCCCTTGTATGATGAAAGGTGTATATAATCGTAATGCAACCACTCCCCCCCCACCATCATTTCCCTCACACATGAACACTGACGAGGCATTCACAGTCTTTTTTTGCAGAGCTACAGTTGTAACTATTTCAATAAAAGACACACAAGTTTGTCATTGTGGTGCGGTGATCAGCTTTTGTTCCCTTGCTCTTACTTCCCTCTCTTCTGCGCTTGAGTGTTCACAAAACACCGAGCCGTGTTCCCCAGCCCAGATCTGTGAGTCTGGCCACACTGAGCAGGAGTCCTCTTCCAGCCAATCAGCTCAGGCACTACTCTTATTTGTGTCTTTTCAGGAAAGTGAAACAGCAGTAAATATTATGACAAAAGTCTGTCTGTACTTGGAAGAGAGATTGTTCTGTATTCTAAACATGCTAATGGATTGTAAACTGGCTCAGTGGCTGGGCTGGTCTTTGTTCAAACAAGGTGGACCTGGACCAAATGCAGAGTAAGAGCTCACAATTTGCATCACCTAAAAGAATTACGAGCAAGCTAGAAAGAGATTAGCTTATAGAAACACTGGGAGAGACAAGGCAAAACACATTTTCCTCTTCTCATCTTAGGCTGCCTAATATGGGTGCATTTCCCTAGACAGTTGCTCTAACCCAGCTCTCCATTAATAATTTTCCTTAATTTAGAACAAAACAAAATCCTCCAAAATTTATCAGAAAAAGACGGCACAAACTCCCAGGGTCCCTTTAGGAGCATGTGGCCATGCAGCAGAGGCAGGGGGCTACACAAGACAGAGACGTGGCCACCACAAGGGCACAAAGACCTTGCTTACCTGCTACCTCTACGCCCAGGCGTGGAAATCTGCGGCGTTCCTTTTTGCAGTATTCCTTTTCCATGAGCCCAGGTGATCATGCAATCCTGAGAGTCCAGCTTGCAGGAGATCAAGATGCTCCCTGCATTTTGGCACCCAATTCTACATCTACTAAGTTAGCAGAAGTGTTCCACTTTCTTCCAGGCTATCAAAATACACGTAGCAAATTAGTCATAGATTTCCTAGGGACAGCAGACGGGGACACCTGTGAGCTGTACCACCATCCAGCACACTCCAAGTACTAGTTGAGGAACAGGTAAGTGCCTCAAAATAGTGCCCCTCCTCTAAACCTCCCAAATCCTGGACCACGGTCCCCATGGGACTGTGCCATAAAGACAAAAAGGTCCCGGAGCTCCGGGCTTCTGCTAAACAATAATGCCAAACTGCTGCTTTTAATCCTGGGAAGCTCAAGACCACGAGTATGAATTGCCCAAAATACAAGTTCTGACTGAATTCTTGTGAGAGCAGCCTGCTTTCCTGTCAGTCCCTGGCAGGAGACACCCAGCAGAGGGTCACAGTGTCACCTGGGGCTGTGATTCAGCCCACACTCCCCCGGGGAGTTTGCGGATGTGGTGTCAGTGCTCCCATCAGGGAAGGTGTCACACCAGGAAAAGCCACGCAGCAGCTGACAAGTCAAGATAAGGATAAAGAGGGATGCTCTTTGCCTCCCTGCAAAGAGGGAAGATGTGACTGTTTTAGCTTTGTCTTCCTTGTAAATACATGTTTCGTTCATCTTCTGTCATGTGGTAGAGTCTCTGGACCAGCACTCCTGGAAAGTCCAAGGAAGACAATCACAAAACCTTCCAATAAGGACCCCTTTCCTCAACAGGAGAGTACCCCATCCTCACAGTCATTGCCTCTGACACTGATTTACACCTGCTGAGAATGTGATCAGTGATGCCTTTGGGTGCTGCTTGATGTCATTTTCCTGTCATATATTATATCCAACTGCTCCCAAAATTCCTCTCTCAAAACTCTCAAGTGGGATGTGCCCCCCTCGAGACACAGAGCTGTAGTTGGAAGTCACCAAGCAGTCTTGGAAAAGTTCCACAGCACCCAGCTCGCTCATAACAAGAAATACCAAATACACAGACAGTTGGCTTTCTGCCCCAGAAAGGCCACATTTTCCCTTAATGCACAGCCCTCGCGGCAGCATCAGGGGTGGGGAAGAGACATGACATTGTACTGAAGGTGGTGGCTTTACTGCTTTCATGTAATCAATTTGTATTATCTTTGCTTTATTAGAGTAAACCTGGGGCAAGTTGGAGGAGAAGAGGTTTGGGAGAAACAGGCACATCGTGGAGGAGTTTTCTGAGGTATAACAAAGCCAAGGGGTACCCCCTGCAGAAGGTTTGGCCCTGCTGACGTGAAATGCCAATCAAGAGCCTCTGAAGCCCCAGTACACCACCACATCCATGGTCCCAAAACAGGGCTGGGACCCTGCAAAAAATCCAGCCTGCTGCATTCATGTCCTACAGCAGAGTGGTTCTGGCCCACGCTAGAGAACTCCCCCAGGAGACAGCCCTCTGTTGGTTTCCCTGGATAAAATTCTGTGTTGATTTTTGCATGATGGACCAGAGAGGAAGCCAAAGCCTATAGTGGGGATTTACAGGGTATCACCCTTCATCCCTGCCTGAGAGCCCCACGCTGATGCTGGCCCACCCTGAGAGGGGCAGGGTTTGTTGTCAGCATTCCCACCGACTTAAAGGCCGGCATGGAGGTAGCACTGACACCATCAGAGATGGACGGCAGCTCTGAGCCTCCTGAGATGTAGCCGGTCACCACTCAGAGTGCCAGAGATGAGGAAGGAGGGATGGAGATGCGATGAAGCTGCATTCTCCTCCTCTCTCTCCTCTGTGCATGGCAGGAGCTGCTGCTGCTGCAGGAGCTCCACCTCGTGCCCCGGCCAAGGCCACGGCCACAGCCATGACTCGCAGGCACAGCCAGAAACTGTGCACAGGGCTGGTGTTTGATGCCAGTGACTGGAGATCCGTGAGCTGGGAGATTACATGCTCATTTTGCTGAACTTTTCCAAGTGGACCCTGGCTTGCAAACCCAACACAAACATAGGTCAGCGGGGGTAATGGGTGAAAACTCCAGAAGCAGAGTTACAAAGGTGGTCCCAAACAAAATCATTTAATGTGCTTGCAGAGATCCTGACCTGTGTAAGATTCTTTCCACTCACTTTGCCACCAGGATGCTTGAACTTGGAGTTTCCAGCTCTTATTTCAAATCTACAGAATCACTTGTATGGCTGAAAGCGTTTACCCTCCTCTCCCCCCAGCTACAGCATTTGGTCTAATGAAAGATATTACCTCTCTCTCTGTAGAAAATTTGGGGTTCACCCATCTCTAGTCAGGTACTATTGTCACAGGTTGAAACACCACAACTTTGTGAAATTCTACTTAATTTAATTTATTGCCAGTTAGCGTAAACTTTTCATTAACGATTCAGGTACTGGCAAGGGGGGGAAGATGACAAACAATTAAACAAACAGGGACACACTTTTCCTCACCCTTCCACAAGCTCAACTTCAGTCAAACCCAACTCCCCCCCACCCCACTTCATTGTCTCAACATGCCTTGTTTTCACCAGTCCCTACCAAACCCTTCAGTGAGGGAAGAGGTGGCACAGGAGTCAGGGAACATGCCTAACAGTTTCTTTCTGCCAGTCCTGCCTTCTTACTCATTTACTTCCAGTGCTCCTGGTTTCTTAATTGTTACCTCTGCTCAAGTGTTGATCCTCCAGGGCCCGCGAGTCCCCCAGGGTTGTCCCTGCCCTGGCGTGGGTCACCCATGGGCCGCAGTCCCTCAGGGTTGTCTCTGCTCCAGCGTGGGTCATCTATGGGCTGCAGTCCCTTCAGAGGTATGTCCCCTCTGGGACAGAACACCTCCTTCCATGACCATTTATCGAGCTGGGTCACCAACACTGTCCCCTTCCACCTGCCTCCTCCACTCCCTCCTCCCATGTCAGCTCCTGCGTCTCCTTGTGTGTGCGTCTTCCTTGTGTCTCCCACCCCTAATGGCTATCACTCCTTCTTAAATATATTTGGTCACAAGTGCCACATGCTCCTCTGATTGGACTTTTGGTGTGCAAAGGGGTTTTTACGCTGGTTTCAGAGCCAACTGGAAGGAGCCGTGACAGGCAGAGAGCAGTTCCTGACCTCCCACACAGGGCAGTCCCTCCCACCGATCGAAATGCTGCAATTTATGCTAAATAAAAGTGTGAACGCTCTAATATATGATAAGCATTTTTAAAATGTATACATCTTTTATGGGGTTGATACCTTGCCTAAAAACAGTAACTTGTCGGTTTAAATTTGTTGCTAAACATAACCCAGGTTTTAACTAAATCCATAGGAAATGTTTCTGTGCAGAATTCTGTTTGGAAAACTCGGTTACAGATCATGGGTTCTCTATGACATTTAGATGGCAACTATGACGTATTCACTCAGACATGAGGGGAAAATCCGGTCAAGTAAACTGGGGCAACAGGGTATTATGCCTAAATTTCCATCAAACTCACTCTATTCCAACCAGGCTCATGTTACCAGCAAAGTGCATCTCATAGGTCTAAAAGCCTGATTATTAGAATTTTATTTGATGTATGTGGCAATGACAGCAACAGGAAAATTCCACATTTGGAGAAAGTAGCAGAACATGGCATATAACAATTCAGTGACATGTAACGTCTCAAATTCATAGAAAGTGGTTCCCTTTTATAGGAAATGTCAGCATTCAAATGGTTATCAGCATGTTCTCACTAACCAAACTCTGTTAGCCTATGTCACCAAGCCAATCAGCACAACGCCTTGTGTTTGGAACAGCACTCTTCTTAAGCTCCCCAAATTGGGAAAAGTCTGCTCTACAGTTAAAGAGCCAAGCCTTGCAAAATTCCCAGCAGTTACTTAGAATAGCAGAATTCCTTGAATTTCAAAGGAGGGTGAGTCACATTCAGCACAGATGTTTACTGTCACCCGCCCAGGGAAATGTAAGGCCATACGCTTTAGTCCAGTTGTGTTCAGCAGAGCACTTAAGCACTGAACTTAAAACATGTACCGAAGACCCTAGCATTAAGCTTTGTTTAAATAAGAGATTTGCCAAACAGGCATTTATACCGAATCAGACCTCTACGGTCTACTGCAAGCCAGCCACAAAAAGCAATAGCATTAACCTAAAGCAAAGTACCCCACCACACCTAAAACGAGGATGTGAGCTGTGCAGGAGTCGTTTCCAGTTACTGTTTGCTTTGCTTTCCAACCTCCAGCTGCCTCCTGATGTCTGATACATCCATGGGGACCCGCACCGTCAGACCGTCCATCGACTTCTTAACACACACCTGGCAGCCAAGGCGAGATCTGAGAAGAGAACGTGAAGTGAGGCTCATCTGTTCCCACGGTTAAAGGAAGAAATTCCCCGCCCACATTGGGATGTCTGGTCCAGGCTGGGCTTTCACTAAAGTTCCTGTTAAAGGTCTCCTGTGCCCCAGGAGAAAGCAGGTCTAGAGGCACAGAATAAGTCCTGTCCCCTTGGAAAGAGGTGCCAGGTGCTGAGAATCTGCCCCAGAGGTTTGAGAATCTACTGCCATCAGCAGGGAGGCTTACGTCTCGGTGAGTCCATACGCCAAGTCCAGCATGTCCAGCTCTTCGTCTGAGATGGCACCCAGCTTTTGGAAGGTGTCCTTCTCAAAGATGAGGTGACAGGTGGAGCATGCTAATGTCCCTTCACAGGCACCTGGTGGAGAAAGGAGGGAGTGACAGCAAATTAGAAAAAGCAAGGGGGTGAGAGAGATCATCTTCGGGAACAGTGTGAGAAAAGGTCCTTTAACAGATCTGGAGCACGTCAAAAGAGATGACACAAAACACAACAGATGGATGCAGATTTCAGTCTGCCTTTTCTCTGGAAGGAACACAATCAGTTTTCAAATTTAGACGTCAACTTTAACCAGCCAAACACATTGACACAGGCTGCTGGAATCCTAGCGGTGATGGTGTGGAAGTGACACTGCCATCTCAGTGCGGTAAGCCAGCCCAGAAAGCAGCTGTGGGGGAAGAGAAGCTTGCTTCATGGTCTCGCTGGAACACAGCAGCATGTGTACAGTCAACACTATTCCCAGGTACCCACTGGTCACAGCAGAGACGCACAACCTCTAAGAGCACATACCCTTGTGCAACACCTACCAAATCCATCAATGGCCAAATTTTGATTGACTACCACTTCCAGCAAACTCTCCCCTTCTTTGGCTGTGGCCGTAAGTCGCTCTCCATCCCGATTTATAAAATGCACCGTCACTTGGCCTGCAGAGCTGTAAGACAAGTTTGCAAAAAAAAAAAAAAAAAAAAAATAAAAATCAGAGGAGGCCACTGTTGAGGTCTTTTGGCTGAGCACTAGAGACACAGCACTTGGAGGGAAACATGCATACAATCACTTTCGGGAAGGATTACACCATGCATATCAGAAAAGATTCAGATTATCAGTTTTCAGTGGCAGGCAAATCTGAGTTGACCGAAAATATTTCCCACTTTATCAAATGTCCCCCAGAATAAATGTTTAGCTGCGCACAAACAAGTGCAGATGCTCTGTGCCTGCTGCCTCTGCTGGGGCTGGCTGGCAGAGGGAGTGTTTTCTGGCAGGCAAAGTATTTGCAAGCCTGCAATATTAATCCTGGATGGAGTGATGTAATAACAAAAAAAAAAAATGCTCAGGACCAAATACTAATCATGCAATAAGGGCTGTTGTCATTCACATTTTGTTTCCCACTCCCTTCCCAAAGGGATTACTTGATGACTGTTCCCTTTCTGCTGCTTGTTCTTTCATGAAGTGCCCACTCCTTCCCAGAACTCAATCACAGGGAGCCTTGTTATGATGAGACATGCTCAGCCCCAGCTTACAGAGCAACTGTGCTGAGTAACCTCCTCTGAGCTGATGTGATCCTTGTGCAGGAGAAATTGCTGGTTATTTCGACAGCCTGCAAGATTTAATCTGGTGGAGAGTTAAGAACAAGACCTTCAGCATCTCTTAGTGCTGGCTTGTGGAAATCACATCTACAAATAAGAGGGAAACAGCACCCACTTCATCTCCTCCAGAACAGGCTCTCCCCACCAGTATGGCAAAGGCTGCCACCCTCAACAGCAGCATCGGGGATTTCTCACCGAGACAGTATATTCTGAGACCATGGTTGCCAGGGGAAGCACGCAAGAAAACAGTATTTTTTCTTAGTGTACATACCCAAAAGGTCACTTGGGAGCAGGAGGCCCCAGTTACCCAAAGGTCCCACCTCCTGTGCTGAAACAGGGCAGCACCCTGGTGGCAATGGGTATTTTGCCCAGTACCTCTCAACGTGGCACTGCCCAAGTGCCCACCATCTGAAAACCCAGGACATTCTCCAGGGGCAGAAGCCGGGTCCAACCTCTATCCTTCCGACAAGCCGACAACACGTGCCACTCTCCCAGATCTCTGGGAAGTTCCATCTCTGTCTCCCAAAGCTCTGAAACTCCCAAGCATAAGCAGTGTCAGTGCTGCCCCATGGCCTTGCTGCTCTCATTTCTGGCACAGGAAGAAAGAACCACAGCCTTGACGATAGAGTGAATTTCGCAGTGAGAACTGGCCAAGCTCACAATCTCCTGATTTTTTCCACTTACACAAGGCTGAGCGAAGCATCACCCAGCTTCTTCCAAATAAAGTGCTGTTTGGTATAAAGCTTGGGAACGCTTCTTCTGGAAGCCCTGGGGCCAGTGAAACAGACAGCAAGTATGGCTCAGAGCTCTGAGAATTTCTAGTCCTGATTTCTTGTGATGTATTTACAGCATACACTGAATACAAACTGTCACAGCCACAGTCATACGTCACAGCAAACCCACCAGCTGAGGAAGCGCTGAAGCACCTACACTCCTCTGTGTGAGGCATCCTCTTGGAAAGTCACAGAGATTGGGAAGAGGAATTGGTTAGATGGGAATCGTCCCTGGGATAGCAAAGCCAGCAGCTGAAAGGACTTACCCTGCCTGCTCATCCCTCTCCTCTCTGTGGCAGATGAAAATGGAGCATGTGGAGATCTCTGTTGATTTGCTTCTAACATTAAGCACAAAAATGTATAAGGATCAAGTTTAAACAATTTCTTTTGCTCTTTCTTAACTCGGAAGAGGCAGAGGTGGAGTACAGGGGATGTACCCTGCTGAATAGGAGACAGGAAAGAATTCCTGTAAAAAAGTAATGAAAAAGGGGAAAGAAAGGTTCTCCTCTCTCAAGTTTGCAGGTCTTGTTCATTCTGCTTCACATAATTCACCATCACCATCTAGATGTAATGCCATTTACCTGCTGACAAATCATTACAGTACACCTCTAAGTGATTAAGGATGCTGTTTCTTAAAATGTTGCCACATAGCCTTCATCAGCAAGACATCAGGCGCAGAAAATTCCAAAAAGTTCTCTCTTTGGAAAGCCAATCCCCACATTCCATCAAAATTCAGAAACAGAGAAGAGAGATGAAACAATATTTTTTTTCCTTCTCTGCTCTTTTGTTCTCAGCTGTGTCTTGATTCAGCCAGCAGGACCAGCACGCAGGGGCCGCTGTACCTTCATCTGAGGCGGGCGGCTTCCTGTTTTTCAGAAAGCTTCGGCAGAAAACAATGCCCGGGCCGTTAGTCTACAGCAGGGTCCCCTGGTTATGAAAACAGCTGTGAAGTTAGCGCCGAGACCGTGCTGCAGAGGGAAGAGTTTCCCACGTGCAGAATGGGAAGATCACGTTGCAGTCAACGCTCAGCCAAGCAGGACCACCCTAATTCGCTCAGCAAACAGCCAAAGAACATCTTTAAGACATTTCAGTCTCCTTCATAGGGACGCTCACAGACGTTTCTTTGTAAATAAGCAATTTAAAGACTAATTCTCAAATGTCAAAAGAAAACAAATCAAAACAGCCCTCTATATTTCGCTGGATTAGACCCATTTATTCCATTTTTATGGCAAACAGGCAGGTTTTCTCGCAGTGTTGGTTTTACAGCTATGGGCGAAATAATGCGTTATACTATAGAAATGGTAAAATCATAGAACTTCACTTAAAGCTGCAACTCAATACATTCTTCAACAGGATAACGCGAGCTGGCTGCCTGCAAGCAAAGCGCGCTGGATCCAACAATCGCCAAAGCTGCACACGTTTATTGACAGAAAACGCCATTTGTGTTGTCTTTGATGCACCTAGAGCTTCAGTTGACATCAGTCCCAGGAGAATCCCTGCAGCAAGCTCCTGCGAATGCAAGGGGGATTTGCTCCCTGCAGCTCCAGCTGGACACAGCCCTGCTTTGACTGGTGCTGCCAGTTAAATGAGCCCCGAGACGGCTGAGTTGGATATAAGGAAGCACAGATGCTATTGCCACGGACCCCTGAGTGACTCTGGACAAGCCTGGGTGCAGCAGTTCACCCTTCTCAAGAGCAGGGTGATGCCCAGCACTCCTACACCATGACACAGAAAGCACCTGTGAGCAGCTTTGCTCTCTTCATTGGCTGTAGGAGAAATTTAAGCTGTTTGAAGGGGCTTTCAAGAAGGTGGTTCTTCTCCCTGTCAGTGTTTTTCCCTAAAAGATACTTTCCAAGGCCATACAAAACAGCAAGATCTCTACAAGCACTGCCAAAGATAACTTCAAAAGCAACAAAGCAATTAGAAAGAAAACCCATTGATAACAAGTCTTCATAAAGCATTAAGCAGGGTTATCAGAATAACTTTTCTCTAAGGTCAGATAGCAAAATGGTTTATTGTATTTTCTGTGATCTTGGTTGGGTCTTTTTCTCAATGTCTAGCAGATTACAGTCTGACCCAGGTCCTCCTGGTCTAGGACATCTGCAAATTCCCTTTATTTTGCTCAGAGAAATACAATCTCCTTCGGAATTATCCCTAAGGAACAGAGAGAGGAAAGACTGGCAGGGCATCTGCTGTAGTTCCTGCTGTAGAAATACAGACGAGTACTCGGTGCCAGGCAGCCTCTCTTGTCAGCCCCATCCTTTCGCCACATGGGGACAGCCTGCTCCTGCGTCTTTAAGATTTCTTCCTTGAAGAACCTCCAGCCTCCCTGGACTCCTTTGCCCTTCAGGACTGCCCCCCAAGGGACTCAGTCAACCAGGCTCCTAAACAAGCCAAAGTCTGCCCTTTCAGATCGTTAGCGGGGAGTCCTCCACCCTGGCAGGGACCAAATGCGTTTTAGAGGCATTTCTGAAGACAAGCTTCTGACCAATCTCCACCACAGAGTTCAACTCACAAACAGCCACCACAATGACCTGCGCACCCTGTCCTGAGGCAGCAGCCTCAGCAAAGCCCAGCGCACGTCACTGTGCTCAGGAGCCTGGCAGGACACCGGTGCTGGGAGCTTGTACAACCCCTCAAACGTACAGCCACCATCCAGGCGGCTGAGTGATGGAGCCAGCTCCTCCGTCTCCCTGTCAAGAAGAGCATGCCAGCAAGGCACGAGAGCTTGCCGCATGGCTTCCCATAACGTAAAGACAGCATTTTGCTCCCTGGAGCTGCAGACGTCATCAGCTCCCTTATCTGCCTTTAGAGCAGCAGGGACAAGAAACCCGAGAGAATTTGCAATTCCCAGAGCAACCCAGTGGTCATCTCACCTTCCCCACAGCAGGAACACAGCAGGCTCGTGGCTCAGCTGTCCAACACACCTTGCCCACCATCCCCATTCCTCCTCAAAGGCTGCTGGCTGGGCCCCAGTGGTCAATGGACTTTTGGGCCACATCGTTATCTTCACGCTTTGATTCAGGCCTCCACAGCTCCAGAAGGAGAGAGCAGGACCTCTCACAGACTGCACCACCTTCCTCCCATCAGCATCTGCTCAGCCTACGCTTCCTCGTCCACCACCGCCTGTTTTGTACTGGCCTCTCTTTTCTCCCTTCGGTGGAGCAAGGCAGCGTTAAGTGTGTGCCCCTCCTGAAAATACCCTTCTGGATGCAGCAAGGTGGTGTTCAGCAGTTTACTCTCCTCGGCTCCCCAGAGCTGTCCTGGAGCTTGTGCGTGGAACTGAAACCTCTTTCTGACCCCTGCTTAGATGGCATGCGATGCTGCTCAGTCACCCCACAGAGATAAATAAAGCGAACTTTGCTCACATTCAGTCCACTTAGTAAGGGTCGCATGAGCCCCGAGATGCCTTGGGGTATCATGCTACTGAGGGTCCTGCTCCGTGTGCGTCTCCTGCGCTGTTTGTTGCAAAATGGGCTAAATGAAGAGTTTTAAATGGGTGGAGGGAGGGAGGGAGGAGGGAGGGGAAAGAGGAAGGAAGGATGGACAAAGGGATTGTGCTTGGAACTTGCTGCAGTCCAGCCCACCAGGGGATGGGAATTGGGTGAAGCATGGTAACATGAACATCATCTCCACCTACCAGTCCCCAAGCAATGCTCACCTTGTTTTGCCTTACAGACTTCCCTTTAGGAACCAGACCTAAGTCCAGTTTCAGGAGCAATATTCATTGCAATGTCTAATCACACGAGGGGATGCAAGCTGAGGGCTGGAAGAGCAAACCGGCAGGAGCACTGACGGCTGCCGCCTCAGGAAGAGAAGGATATGCCAGTCCTTACAGCAACAGGGTGAGAGCAAGACTTATAGATTCTGCTCTTGACGTGGGTGTCATCCAGCCACATCACCGCCTCCCCCAATACTGGAAGCTCCCAGCTCCGAAACGTGAATATTCACTTACTTCACAGGACAGTGGTGAGAAGCAGCCACACTTCGCTCGTTTGCTAAACTCTCTGCTGGAAAGTGCCATAAAGGCACACATAAATATCATTTGTTTCATGCTAACTGATATTCCATGCTAGTGAGACTTCTGTAGAAGATGACTCCTTAATTTATTCCCAGAAACACAGCCACTACTTTAGTCTACCCTCCTCTCCAGGGTAAATCAATTTGTGCCTGAGGACCAAAATGCAACAGCAGAGACAGTTTCAGTTCCTGTTTTTGCGGGGTTTGAAATGCGAGCTGTTTTCAGGAGCCCAAATTGCCCCTAGTACCAAATTAACAGTTCACCATTTGTGGGATGTTTGCTTTAATCAAGTTTTTTTTAATGCTGTAACATTAGTAGCCAGTAAAAGCAAAAACCTTTGAAACTGGACTCTCTAATCAATCCATACAGGGGAGAGAAACTACAGCATAAGAATGAGAACTGGCTTGAAAACGTTCCCCTCGACACACAGACACAGTGGATTAATGGTTTTGAAGATAACTGGAAAGTTTTGGCTTTTCACCCCAAAATGAAAATTTTCCACTCAAAGCTTTCATGTTGGAAGAGGATGGTTAAGCTTTCTGAGAAAAGCATTGAAGACATTAAGAAGTGCAAGTATTTTCCATAAGGGAGGAGGGGAATCCTACTCTTCACTCCAATAAAGTTTTAGAGGCAAGTGTCCAAGCACTCAAACACACCACTGAGATAGCTTCAGTAGAGAGAAACTCACGGGCAATGCATAAAGGATTAAAAAAGCAAAAAAGCACAAAACACCACACTTATTTTTTTCTCAGGGGGAATTCTAGCTTCTAAACCCACCTGTCTACTCTGTTCACTTTGCACCTGGTGGAGCAGCACAGGGATATTTCATGCCACCTCACTCCTGTTTGCCACGCACAGGCTGGGCATTACTGCTCCCACCCCAGGACACGTGCAAGAGCAACACGCGGTGCTCTGCTATGGAGGGATGTGATCTGAGGTACCCTGGAGTCCTGTTTGCAGGCCATCACTGGCCAAAGCATCCTCGCTCCTTTTGCTGAACACGGGTAACACTTCCCGGCTCAATACATGATGGGTTTGGCAAGTGGCCGTCAGAGCCTTGCGGCACCCTCATGCCAGCCCCTCCTCATCCCATAAACGCATTTTTCTCTGCTGCAGGATTTGCCCCTCGGGTTTTGTTCAGGACAGCAGCTCTGTGAGAACAGGGAGGGTGGGATGAACCACTGAGTATCGCTAGGATAGTAGTATCACTAGGATTTTAATCCCGAGTGAGTGCTACCCCAAGTCCGGAGCCAGTAAGAGGCACTCACGGCACATCCCTGGGAGCTGCCAGGCAAGGTATCCCGAAGCAGGGATGCCATGTGGCACACATGGGTGCACATCAGACTGCCCAGCCATGCCCAGGATCACTGGGACTTCTCTGTAATTCCACTCCTCAACCCCAGTTAATGTAAAAATTCCTCATTTCAAATCATTTGTAGAATATCCTTCGAAGGCTTCCCTCCCCACCCCTGCTTGTACCACAGAGCAGAGCTGGCAGTGCGGTGAGCGGTTTGTTTTAGCTGAACGCCGCTCTGGCCAGTGTCCCTGCTCTGTGGCCTCTCACTCTCAGGTCAGCTTTTCCAGGTGGTTTGCTCTCTCCTGCGAGCTGCCCTGAATACTTCAACCTTCAAACCCAAATTGTTGGGCTGCAGCTCACCCCTGAATTTAAAAATCGCTCTGTGCAGCCTGTGCAGCTGAGGGACTCTGCCCAGTCCTGCCTTTGCTTTCCAGGCACCACAGAGATGCCATAGGCAGCCCAGTCCTGCCTCTCAGTCGTTTCTGTAGAAGGAAAGCAAGGCTTGCCGTGAGGGATGCAAGGAAAGGGGCCACAGCGCATCCAAACAAACCGCAAAGCATCTTATCTCCCCAGCAAACCTTGAATTGAGAGATACGCTAGATATATGCGCAGCAGTTTTCACAGCAAGGACATTTGTGTGTTTGCCTGGCACTGACCTCTCTCCTCGCCGGGAGCTCAGAGCACAGCAAGTGACAGTTCAATGCCACCCCGTGGGAGAGAGGCCAACGCAGAGAGGGAAGTCAGGTCCGAAAGCATCGTACCCAGTCCTGAAGGGAGGTGAGAAGCAGTGGAGGGGACAACTGTGGTCTGGTGAAAGCAGGAACAGCGCTGCTGGGGCAGGAGAGAATCATGCCCTGCAATGGGTTCGGATAACCTGTTCTGGTCTTTGAAACAGGGGGAAAAGGGCAGAAGAAAGATCTCATTTTCCCTCCTCTTCCCCACTCTATCTAGCAGTAAACATGTAAACAAATCTAGAAGTAAACATGGTCTTTCCAGCGTAAACCCTTGTTCGTTTAGCCCAGGACACAGCTAGAAAGCTTTGCAAATAATGACCCTTCCCACAAAAAAAACCCAAAACAAACAACAAAACAACCACCAACCAACAAAAAAAACCCAAAACTGACTGAGCAAAAATCCCCTTGCTTTGAAAAAAATCCTCAACAATGTTTCTTTGGAGGTGAGCACACACTTTATGGACAGGACAGACTGAAGTGAATCTTTAGCTGTTTCACAGAAATTTGGCAGAAGCCGAGTTTCCAGCAACGTGCACATGCACGTACACCCCCCGCTCGCATCTCACCTTGCCAGCAGGTCACGGTGGCTGTGCCTACACGTCTAGCGATGTGTTAGCACATGCTGGGAAGGAAGTGGTTTTCTAACATGAAATACATCGCCCGATTTCTTCTGCGCCACACAAAGGACAATTTGCCCCTCCCCAGCCCCCCCCCAGTCTAGGGACTCTCATGCAAATGTCCGAGAGAGCCGAGGTGCCATTAACTCCACCTCATCCCTGATCTCTGCACAAGAAGGGAACAGATTGAAATCAGCGCTGCACTGACCCAACAAGAAGTTACACAATCCCGTCACAGCCCTCCACAGCCAGAAGCACACTCGGACTTCTCAGACACCAGATCCAGCTCCTCTGACCACCATTACAGTTCCAGTCCTTCCATGGACCGGTTCAG
>NW_009647444.1:1478482-1530588 GCF_000708025.1 Charadrius vociferus
ACACATCAGCATAGTCGGCACGAGGCAGACTTGCATCAGTTCCTTTGGGCAGAAGACACTCTGTACAAACAGCTCTGACCAGAAGAGCTCTTCTGTAAAGTTTGTGGCTTCCATGACACCTTAGATGGAAGGTTTAAAGTTACCGTATTAGTCTGCTGCCTCTCGGAAAGCAGATGGAATCCCCCAGGTATTAATATACACATTAATATAGTTTTAGTGATGCTGCAGTTCTGGGGTTGTGAGAGTAACTTCACTACCATTTGAATCAAGATTTAATACATTCGATAAATTAAGGGAGGAGGAAGTTCCTCTGCAAAGGAGCAGGAGAAGAAGAATCAGGAGAGGTAGCCTGTCCCACAGCAGAGCAGCCACAAGAGCAGGATAGGGCAGAGACAGAAAACACCCCCCAGTCAGAGAACAGCTGGCCCCTATCTATGGGAGAGCTGCAACATATGCAGAAAGGTTACAGGTGTCATCCAGGCAAGCAAATTAACACCTGTATGCTCCAATACTGGAGCATTTTATCAAATCAGTATTTGATAAAATCCCAGGTGTTCAACAGTGGAACCCCCAAAGTAAGAGTGTCCGGAGGAGAGGGAGGAACTGAGCGAGGAACTAAACAAGTCAGGACAAAGCTGAAGACCACCACTGTGTCCCAATACAGAAGTAATCACTCCTTTATTGTTTGGAGCAAGCAGGACTGGCCCGTGCTCTCCTCCAGCTGTGTGGGAAGGCGGGAAGGCAGGCAGCCTGGGGACACGAAGGGCGCAGAGCTGGAAGTCTGAGCTGACTTCTGTATTTCACCAGGTTCAGCCACAACTCTTCTGCCTTGGAAGAAACACATCATCCTCTGTGCCTCATTTTACCTCTCAAAGAAATGGGGGAAAGGATTCTTGGTTGGCCACTGAGGAGTGTGAATGAGGGATGATGGATAAAACACACACCTGAGACAGAGCAGCGCTCTTGGTCAGAGCTGCACTGGCTCCATCGCTGCCAGGAGGTAACCAGAGGCAAGCCCGTGCTGTTCCCATGGGGGAAGTCTCAGAGGCTGTAGTCAGAGCAGCAGGTACACAGACCCAGGAATAATGACGGTTTCCAGAATGCAGCCTTCGTTCTTAACTTGAACAGCAAGAACAGGCTACCCCCCACCTCCTACCGAGCCCACCACCTCACAAATATTCCTGTGAGGAAGCAGATACAGGCAGCTTCCACAACAGAACTAAAGCCACTGAACAAAACTAAAATTCCCTTTCCCCATTGTCACTAGGAAAACCCATTAGCCACCTTTCCTGTTCCACAACAAGCTGCTAATAAAAGCAAATAGGACAACTTGTGCTTGTTCTGCTTTCTCCAAGGCCACAGAACCAGGTACAGAGTGCTGCCCCAAAACAGATGCACCAAACACAAACCTGCAGACAAAGTGCTTACATCAAGTGTGCTCGAGTCTCAGATACTGCCTCATAGAGGCTGGCAGCTTGGGGGGAAGACCGTAAACATGCCTCAGTTTCTACATCTATCAAACAAGACTACCGTTTGCCAGCTCCAACCTTTCCCTAGATGTTCAGCAGCCTTCCGAGAATGACTACGAACAAAAGGAGCAAGGGCCAAATTTTCACCACTGGAAGCAGGAGGGCAGTAATGCAACCAGAGACACACCAACACTGCAACCGGGAAACAAAAATCAATTCACAACAGGGCTTCGTGACAGAAGCCACCCCTGGCAACGCAGCTGCTGCCTGGCTGGGTGAAGGCCACCAAGAAGTTACAGTGCCCCAGCCAAGGCCTTCACTTGCAGATGCTTCTCCTTCAGTCAAGGATGCTTCAAAGATGGATGGGAGGGCAACACTGCTGCATGTGGGGTATAGACAGCCTTCACTGTAACCTCCCAGCTCAAGAGCAGTATATTTCACATCCCCTTGACTCTTCAGTAAATCTTGATGATTGAAGATCAACCCTGGCTTGTATTTCTTTAAAAGATGATGCACAACCAGAGGCAGTAGCAATCATGGGTGCTTGTAATTTTCCAACTAGCTCTGCTCACCAGAAAGCTGTATCCATGCCATTAACTTGCTCAGAGCAAGTGCATTCTCAACAGAAGTTGAAGGTACAGTCCCTTCCAGGAGCTCCCAATATTCCTTCTTGCAGTCTCAGCACTAGTCTCTCGTTAATGTCTCCTCCTCATTCTTTCCTTCGCTTTTCCCTATAGCCGCTTCAGCCTGCCTTCTATCCTGAGAAAGTCCACCTTAAAATTACTAGTAACTTTCAGAGATCCATCACTTGGCACTAGACGTTTATTTAGGCATTGTTCAGTCAAAAGGACCTGCACCCTTGTTCACAAACTGCACTTAAATTAGAGCTGCAGACCTGCAAGACAAAAGCCAGCATCAGCCTGACATTCAGTGCACTGAGGCCCAGATCCTTTCTCTTACAGATAAGTTAATTTTTCTGCAAGAGAGACATTAACATCACATGTGGAGTCAATTGCATAAGGGTATGCAGCAGTTATGGGTTGACATCAGTCACAGATGAATGATACTGTTCTCTGCCAGTTGTCACATGCTCCAGTTATACACTGGCATAAGATAATTAGACTGTATGCCCAAGATTGAGCTTACGTATAGCTGCGAAGCTGGCACTCAACAGAACGCTCACACTGATTGCACAGGGCAAACAAGCCATGCCTCAGTTATTCTCTGCTTTCTCACTGGGAGACGGTCTGCCTTTGTAGATGTTCAAGCAGCTGCCATACAACTGTCTATGATTATCGTACCTTACCCTGTACGTTGCATTATCAAGCTTTGCAAGATGTTGGAAAACAGCCATTAGATGCAGCAACTTCATGGAGAGCTACTGCCACATGATACACCAAGTCTGAAGCCCAGTTACAGACAGAATTATCAGCTTCTAGGACCAGCTAACATGAGAAAGGGGGGAACAAATCTTGTGTGGCGTCTGAGATCAACTGTCTACTGGTTCCACAACCCCAAACAGATTTCAAGAAGATAGTGCTGTCAAAAGGCAGAGTCCTGCCCTGATAAGTAGAGAGCAAAATCTAATCTAGTTCCTTTATTAAGTTGCCATAGTTACTAACAGTATCCTACACAAGTTGACCTGAACTGATAAGTGTGGCATCAGAGGGCGTTCACATTTTTTATTGTTCATCACAGAAAAAAAGGAAGTGGCTGGAAGGCTACCGAGCCTGTTCATCTGTTCTCCGAGAATCTCACACCAGGTCACTTAAATGAAAATGCCCGTGCTTCCCTCCAAACCTATTAGCCTGAGCAACCAATAAGCTTATCATCTACCCAGAGAAGTCCCTACAGGATCTGCCTACATCAAAACAAATCAGAATTTGGAGACTGACCCCTTGCAATTCCCTGCCTTGGACAGTGAAAGCAGAAGGAAAAAGCAATCGCATCCTTATTTCTACAGTTGCATGGACCCCAAGTAGGAGGACAAGGTATCCTAGGCCAAATGCAAGCAGAGAGTCCTCAGCGACTCCAGAAATGTAAGCACAAGCTGAAAGGTATTGTCCATCGAGAAGCAAGGGCAATAAAAGCAACAAGAACCCTGTTTGTGAGAGCAACCATCCCAGACCAGTGCAACATTCACCTGAAGGCTGCAGTAGCGTTGAGGCAGACATGCAATTCCTCCAGTAGCGTTCAGGTTTTTGGAATCCTGGAAGGAAGGAACAAGAAAGACCCACCTATGGAAACTGGATCCACGCCAAGCCTGGTGGGGATTGCAGAAATCTCCATTGCTCTACACTTCACGTTTTGTTTGTAGACAAGTTCAGGTTTCTCCCTTAACACCAGATCTCTGAGCACAAACATGTTCTGATGAAATCTTTGCCTGATTCTGCAGTGCAGCAGCCACATGACAAAGGTTCTGCAAAGCCCCCCTTCACAACCACATTGAAAGCAGCTACAAAGGGAGATCACATTAGCAGAAAAGTGGTAGTCCCTGCTATTCCATCGCTGGACCCAGTCCCAAGACCTCAGGAAACACAGGTAGAGATAACCATGGCAAGGTAGCTGCAAAACAAATAGGGCTGAAATGCCCGGTGCAGGGTCTGGGCAGGACAGACCCAGCAGGACGTCAGGGGCACGCAGCAGCATCGAGGCCCGGCCACCCTCTGCACGCCAACCTGGTCCTGGATGTACACGGGCCTGACCACGGCCCAGCAGGCACTCACCGGTGGCAACTTCCAACAGCAGCTCCTCCTCCTCCTCCATTTGACTGGTCCATTTGCAAGTTAAACACAATACAAGTTTATACGCCGTGTCTGCACAAAGAAATGCGAATTCTAGTACTGCCTCCAGTCAGACAGCTTGCAGGGCTGGGGAGGGGGAAAGGGATGTTATTCAAACAGCTGTTTTTCAGGATGCAAGTAATATCTTCTCATCTGCGACAGTGCTACAAAGCTGACCTCTTGGGAACCAGGTGGAAGACCTGTTTAGCTTGGAGACACAGCACTAGATTCAAAGCAAGACTTAAGTAACCAGCCAGACACATTCTGCTGAATTTCTCTGAACTTTATTGGCACTTTAGGAAGAACAGAGCATGGATTTTAACAACTCCTCCATAAGGAAAAAAATGCCTTAACATCAAGGTTCTCTCTGCAGATAAGCACATGGACCCATTAATTACTCCACATCCTTAAGGAACTGATGTTTTATTATAATCCAGTAAAAAGACTGGTCAAAAAACCTCAACATAATTTACAGCAACAAAAAATAAAACAAGAAAAAAAAACCAAGCCAGGCAAATATTTGATAAAGTACTTCCCTCCCCCCACCCCCCAAGAGGAGTAGTTATCCAATTAAACTGGAACATGGAGAGGAAGAAGAACAATTCACTGTACTCTAACAAATAAAAAAACATGTCTACAAATCTCACTGTAATACTGAAAGCTTCTTACATTAGTTTTCTTGCAAAATATCATTTCTTTACAATACAGTATACATTTCCAAGGGAAGGAGGACCATAAACATATCCTCTATCCCATGACTAATATTTTCTAATTGTGCATAGCTAGAAGTATTGAAATCAAATATCATTAGATACCACTGGAATATAATACTGGTTAAGAAGAAGGCAGGGCTGAAACAACTACAAAGAGTTAGGTGGACTCACTGGCACAAGCCGTTCTATTCCTATATTGGACCATTTGGAATTAGAACGATTAAAAAAAAACCCTATAAACAGAAGTCATGCCAGCATCATAATACATGAGCTCAGCAGTGTTGTGTGACCCATCAAAGCAGAAAAGGTTTACTGGTTTATTATCTGAACACATATTCCAGGCACTATACATCAGCTTGTTAGGAAATTGTTAAAATGTAATAAAGACTTTTCTCCCCCCCAAATGCATCGATAGTTGCCATGGACAGAGCAGAAGTGCTGAGAACCAGCTTTAAAGCACCAAAAACAGAAGTGTAAAGGTTGTCTGTTCCCCCAGTAATGAGACTCACATAGAGCCAGTGCCAATAACCCTTCTGTGTAGAAATATGCAAATCAGTTCTGACCAATTTAACTGCAGTCTTTCATTTGTGACTTTCAAAGTACTGAGGCATGTGGTTTTGGCCAACCAAAAGCTTACCATGTTGTGTGCCCCCCAAAAGTGTACTGCGTCCAGGGGAGAGAAGGGGTCTCCCACATGACTTAGCTGGATGTTTAGAAGCAACACACTAAGCTATGCTCCTAACAGAGGTTGGTTGGTTGGTATTTGTGTGGATCTCCACACAGACTTGTATTGCTTCCAAAAAATAAAATAATACAGCACTGGTAAGGCTTTTTCCAGTAGCCCAAGGAATTCTTGGGGAAATACTGCGGTTTATTAACACTATCATGAACATTTCTTTTTGGCACAGTCCCCCTTTACCTTCCCCGTAGAGCAGGGAGCGGAAAATGCTCTAGCATTCAGATGTTTTCATTTTATCACCACTAGCAGTGACCCATACAAAGGGGGAATCCACAAAACTGAGAAAGTCACAAGATTTAGGATCATGCCAGGCAAGAAAATAAGTAACAGGCTAGCCTGACGACAGGCTAATCCAAGGAGGGCAAAGCAAAAGGAGGACTCCATTGTAGGTGGAATCCATTTTTAACAGGCCTCTTCCGAAGGTTAACACTTCCTTCTGTGAAGGATCAAGGCAAAATCCAATTCAACCCTGAGCATACATGGCTGTTTCCTCCCCAGAAACGGCAGGAAGGATTCTGGGTAGCAACAGCATGGATAGCTTTGGAAGACAGGAGGTGGTGGGTATTACAACAACTGGTACAAATGGCTCTCAGGACCAGTCTCACAACCAGTAGTGTCCCATTTCAAAGAGACAGAGCCTTCTGTTCTCAAAGCTGCAAAGGGGCAAAGCATCCTTCTGGGGAAGGAAAAGCACTCGAGCCAGGGATCTGGCAGAACGCTAGTGAGCATTAAGGCAGCAATTGGACAAATATCTCAGGATCCTCTCCCCTCAAATGCTGCTTGAAGCCAGGAAGACAGATGCAGTCTTGTACGCGACCCAGATACAAGAGTAGTTTTTGGTCCCCAGCTGCTGATCCACTTTTTATGATTGCATCTAGTTTAAACTAAAGACGTCTGAGCTACAGTAGATCTATACACAGTCATAAGGCACCAATGACTATGTGCTAAAAAGGCCTCTTATGGAAAAACCTGAAATCCTATTCACATGACTAGAAATGTACTGGTTCAGCAAGGGAAAATACAGCTACAGGAATTTTTAGTCTTTTACATTTCTACCTACCCCTTTAGGTTTCCAGTGGCAAACCCAAAAAGGAAGGCAGTGTTCTTTAACTATCTCTGCCTGACTGGTCACATTCAAGTCAGACAAATGACAGTGAACAAAGCCATTTACCAGAGGCAAAACCTCTGGAAAGCAGGGAAGCCGAGGCTCCAAACCACACCGCATCAGTGAAATATTCCAAAGGCCTCCTCATAATTAGGAAATTCAAAGTTCCATCATTAAACAACAAAAGGTAACAACAGCAGGAACACCACAGAACCTGTTTGGTCTGCTTATGTTTGAAGGACAAAAGCTTTGGTCTTTTAGAAAGAAAGTCCATATTCTACCTCCAACCCTTCTTCCTAAGCTCCAGCCTCCCCTTCTCAACTACACGATTCAGACCCTGTATTAAGTCAGAAACTCAGACCCCAGCTACTAAGCTTAATACTGAAGCTTGCGCAAGTTAGTAGGAAGGCACAGTGTCAAACTGTTAGCACTTTACTGTACGTAAGTCAGTAAAAGTATCTGCTGGCCTCCCCACCCAACAGGAGAGGACAGCAACACAGCCACTTCAGTAAGCAATACAAAACTAAATGCAGTGAGACTTTATCCAAAGCCAAACAATTTCAGATTTGCCCCAATATATGCGTTTGCTTTCCCAAGCCACCCCAGGAAGATGTAAATACTATTCTTTCTTCTGTTGCTTAACTCCAGCATTTGCCCAAAACTCGATAAATAAGACCATGGTCACTCTTCTGTAGTGGTTCCAGCGTAGCACGATTACGAGTGAATGACGGGAGAGGATGGGAAAGAGGGAAGAAGAAGAGAGTGCAGGGCAGCAGGTGAGGGGGAGAGTTTACATGGACTCAAACTCATCAATGCGCTGCTTGGTGTTGCCCTGCCGAATCTGACGGAGGGTCTTGTACTTGTCTCGGCCTAGACGCATGTTCTCAGCGTGGATCATATCATTGGCTGTCTTCTTGGTTTCATCCCGAGCATTTGCCAGCTCCGAGGAAAGAGCCTTTGGAGAAGGGGAAACAGATAGCAATGGGTTAGCACATGCCAGAGACTTAAAGCTGGAAAAAGACAAGGAGGTTCCTTACTGATCCTCCTAAAGATTCGATATCCATGGAGACAGGAAACAGATAAGCCTGAATATTTACAGTTCTGGGCAACCTTCTCTAGCTGACCCTGCTTGAGCAAGGAAGTGGGACCAGATGATCTTAAGAGGTCCCTTCCAAACAAAACAAGTCTGTGATTCTGTGGAAGTTGTCAACATTTTTCCCTAACATTTAAAGGTAGAAAAACATCAGGCAGTCTGTCACCCTATCTATCTTTGCCTAGCACAGTAAGAAAGACTGTCTCCAATGTACTTCAGAAGAAGAGTCAAGTGGAGACATGCCTAAAGACAGAGGCATCTTGCCGAATTTGAGCAAGTAGCCTTCTACCACCAAAGAAACTTGCTGCAGAAGATAAAGTGCACCTCTGTCACTCTGCCTGTGCGTAACCACCACAGTATGATGCAGAACAAGCAAAGCCTGAGGCAAGTGAGGCAGCTAGCACGCAGCGTAACAAACTGCTTGAAGGAGTCAACACCAGAACACTGGAGTTCCTTATGAGAAGGCGGTGCAGCACTGTTCCCTCCATGCTGAGCCCTAGTGGGGTGCTTTCTGGGTTTTGCAATGCAACCCAGTCAGACAAGACAGTTACAGACAGCTGCTTGACAGGAACTGGACCAAGTTCTCTGATTCATTGCAGCCAGGGCTATGAACAGCTGTCAGATGGCTGGCAAGATTCACACAAGCACACTACACAAGACAGATACTGCTTTCTGGCACTGCTTGAAAATACTTCACTACTTCCAGTGAAATGGAAGTCAAGTGCCAGGAGACAAGATCTGCCTCTCTGCTCAATGGTTAAGCAGCTATCTGGCAAGATTACGATCACCCTTCTTTCCACCGTCTTTTTTTTTTTTAAAATACCAATGGTACCTCACTGCTACAATTAATGGCAAGAAGAGATACTGCTTTCTGGCACTGCTTGAAAATACTTCACTACTTCCAGTGAAATGGAAGTCAAGTGCCAGGAGACAAGATCTGCCTCTCTGCTCAATGGTTAAACCAGCAATCTGGCAAGATTACGATCACCCTTCTTTCCACCGTCTTTTTTTTTTTTAAAATACCAATGGTACCTCACTGCTACAATTAATGGCAAGAAGAATAGAAGTAGCACCCAGACACATGCCCTTCTCTGCTGCCAACTTCTCACCTTCAAGTGTTTCTGGACCCGTTCGTTCTTCTCTGCTTCAGTGGTGCGCTCCTCCTCACTGCGGTCCTTGATGGTGGCCTCCGATCGTAGCTCAGCACTGGCTTCTGCTGCATTCTCATCCTGCTCATCATCATGCTCATTCTCAGAGTGCATGGGCTCAGTTACGTGAGGGGTGCTCATGGCAGTCTTCAACTCTTCTTTAGTCTTTTCGAGGTCCTCCTGCACCATCTGTGCCTGCAACAGGGCACGCCACAGTGAGTTAGTCAGGATTATACTGAGTGCAGGAGAATTCTCACAGAAGCATACAGAAGCACTGCTCAGAGCCTATTACAGGAAACTTCGCACCTCTTGCACATTGAAGTGATATGTTCCAAAGCTACTCAGCTACAATCATTTGCAAAACTTTCTGCTGGCTAACACTTCAGAGATTTGAAGAATGGTCATAATTCATGGAAAATGGGCTACAGGCCTAATTATTCTAACTCCATGTAGAAATATTTTGACTGAGCACTCATTCCACAAAGAAAAGCAAAGCTGGGTATTTACAAAGGCCTCAAGCTTGCAAACACTCAGTCTAGCATGGTATCTAGTGCAGTAGTTTAAATTACAACGCAGAATGAAGAGCACAAAAAAGTATTGCTGTTTGCTCAGATTCTGCTTTACCTTCTGTTGCCACTCCTGGGCCTCACTCTCTTTCTTCTGCCTGGCCAGCTCCAGCTGCGTGATCCTAGCTGTGAGTTCTGCCATCTCAGAAGCCTGCAAGAGAAAGGCTTTTAATGGGGACAAAACCAAAGTACTTGTTAAATGAAGCATTTAGTCCAAGTCCTGAACAAAACCAGTATCTTTAACATCTTTTCAGTAAGGAGAAAGTCTTCCTGTAAACTTCAGTCCCACTAATTCCTCCACGATGCAAGGGAAGATAAAGCTAAAGAACTTTTGGGGTTTGTTGTGGGGGTTTTTTTGTTGCTTTATTTTGTCCCCCCCTCCCCCTTGCCTCCTGTCTCCTCTAAACAGAGCTACAGAACTCAGTTATTTGAATCCAAACCAGAGAAAGCAATTAGCGAGCTCTACATTCTGTTCTCAGCATCACATACAAATAATAAAAAAAGAAAGACAAAAAGCACAACAATCCAGATCTACTGTAAGAATACACTTGTATTTAGGTATAAGTTCATCTGCTTGAGGCTAAAAATTAAAGAGCCAAACTATGCTTCCTCACTATATTTGTAGCATGGCTTGTTTCAAGAGCTTAGATGCCTACCATGTCACTATTTTCCCTACCTGATTTTCAGCTCACCCACTTACCAGCTGTTCCTGGGTCTTTTGTTGATCATGGGATGCTTTCAATAGGGCCTCCTTTGCCTCTTCTGCTTCTCTACGTTCTTTAGCCAGTTTCTCTGCTTCCTCCTGAGCTCGTTTTCTCTCCTGTTCCAGCTCCATAGCTCTGCGGGTCTGTTCTTCCAGTTCTGAAATAGGGGAACACATTTGAAGAGAGATTAAGTAAAGAATGGCAGGAGAGAGGGAAGGCGCCCTTACACCTAAGTTCTGGATGAGGGTTCTCCTTCAGAGGGACAGGTAAAGGAGAGATGCAAGCAACTGTCCCCTTTCTTCTCCTTCACATCGTACCTGGAGCTAGACTAAGAGCCAGGCCAGTTCCAAGCCAACAGACTCCTTGCCCGATTGATTTGTGGGGAACTACCCATCCCAAAATGACATCTTTAGAGGCAGAGAAGCATACAGCATATTGCTCGGGCAACACCACTCTGACACTGGCCAAGCAATCAGATAGTAATCGCACCAGAATACTGGCTGGTGTGATGCCTGCTACACTTTGATTCCTTCCTCTACAGATGTGCTGGGATAAAGCTTCCAGCCAGCACATGAACAACTGCAAAGTACTCTTGCTGTCAGAGAGGCATCTTGGCTACCACTCGTCTCTTTAATGCCAGTCCTATTTCAGCAGCTGAATATGGAGGGCTTACGTTCAGCTTCAGAAGGCTAAACCAGGGCTTTAACAGCAGATATCACACAATACTGGAGAGCCAAATGGCTCACAGATGCTCACAGCTTTACCACGCAAACGCTTCTCACTCAGACTATGCATCTAAAGGAAATACTAGAACATTTCATATTACCTTGCTGAGCTTTCTTGGTTTGCTCCTCAATCTGCTTGAGTCTCTCCATTAGCTCCTCCTTCTCACGTTCAATCTTCTCCTTCTCCTTTTCTGCCAACTCCCTCTTCTTCTTCTCATTCTCCAGCAGGGCTCTGATGAAGGGGAAGTCATAAAGCAATGTCAAATTAACAGCTACTCAGATTAGAGCACTTCCTAGTGAAGCCATGAGCACATAAGAAATGTGCACTACAGCACTCATCTGATGAGTTTTACTCCAGACATGCCCCTTTATAGAAGCTCTGCTTGCATCTTAATAGCAAGTTCGTAATAGCAGCGTTACAAAGGAAATCTCCTTAAATCAAGATCCATATTAGTCCCATCAAATAGACAGACCAATCTTTAACTCTAAGAAAGTGATGGTGGGTCACATTTGTGATGAGTGCCATTTCCAACATCCCATCAGATCTACTGAAACAGAAAGCAATCCGCTTTATTTTTGGCTCAAGCAGATTAAGGTGCTGCCAGCAATTTATCTAGCACATGATGCTACTGTGCAGTGATCGACCAAGTCCAGGCTACTCAGAACCCTACCAACCTCTCCATCTGTTTCTGGTGCTTCTCTTCCCGTGCCTGTGCTTTCATCTGCTGCACCTCAATGGTATCTGGTTTACGCCTGCGCATGTAGAGCTCATGGTTCCCCATGCAGAGTGCCAAGATTCGTTTGTTAATCCGTAACCGAGGGGCATAGAATACAAAGTCCTTGGGACAAGAAAAAGGCAGCATTAGACCTGTTCTTTCAACATGAGAAAACCCCTGTGTATGCAATACGCCCCAAGACCCTAAGCTTTCTAGAATACCTAGCCAGCTTTTCTTAACGGTGTCTGTTTATCAGTGGTGGTAGTTAGACACCTATCTTTCAGGAATTAATTTCAACCTGACAGATACACATAGGGCAGAAGTGCCCAACTTGTCACAGCGTGCTGGGTTTCATTGTAAAGCATCCCTAACACACAGGGTACACAGTGACTTAGCTTCACCGTTTCATTACAAACAGCATCAGGGTTGGTTACCAGGCACACTGAAACTATGACTTCTCCCACCTTTCCTCCACTTAGTTATTTAATGCAATAGTCTGGCCGGCCACATCAAGTGTAATGTTTTGTCTTATGCCAGAAAGGGTGTTAAACATTATGTCCAATGGATATATAATTTTTTTCTGTTAAAACAAAGTAATTTGTTTTAAATTAATTTCAATTTTAAATTAAATTTAAAACAAAGCAACAGCAGCAGGGAAATGCTTCCAAGCAGCAATGCAACAAGAACGACCAGAAGAACAGAAGGTATCAGCTGACACAGGAAATTAGTAAGCCTTAAAGATGAAACCAATTATGTGCATTATAAATTTGCAAGAAAACAACCCTCCTGGTGTACCTTCAAAATGACCTGAAATTTCAGTTTCAAGTAAGGTGAAAAACTGCAAGAGACCATCCCACACACTACTAAAGCCAAGAGACTGCAAAGGAAGCATTCAAAGGTAACACAGGTGCCTCAGACCCTTAATTGTATTATCAGAGAATCTGAACCATCTTAGGAGAATCAGAAACCCTAAGCAAAGAGCTGCTCCCTGCCACTGACTTTGAGGAGCTTAAGGTTATACTCAACAAATTTCCACCCTCCTAGCCAGAAACAAATCCCAACTATCACCTCACTGCCATTAGACTCATTCTGTGCTTACTGCCCTGAACAGATCAGGTAGTACAGCACTGCTTAAGTCAGCATTGCCATTATTGATTAAAAGATTTTGTGCAATAAAAAAAACAAACTAAAAAATGTCAGATCATTCAGCTAAGACGCCAAAACTTTAATTTAAATGTTACTTCTTACTGGTGCTTTCTTGTCAATAGGCTTGATCACAAATTTCTTGTCATTGAATGAGATATTTCTGATCTCACTCCAAGGGAATCCAATTTTCGGTGTTAGCCTGCAGAAATAGAAAGCAAAAGGAAATAAGAGAGCCCCAAGTCATTTCAGATTCTTGATTTACAATACAAAGCTCAGAATTCTAACAAATCTGCCCTCATATCTCAGTACTCCTATGTTGACTGGAAACAGCAAACAATCAGTTATGCAAATGAACTACAAACATAAAAAGCAGTTTTTCAGTCCTACTCTTTTTCTTTTTTTAATGCAAAACAGAACTGGAGAATGCACCTGTGGCAGGAAGACTAGGGATCAAATAAAACAAGCTTGATAAGATTTGCCAATTTCTTGTATTTTTTGGTCCAGATCAGCAGGTTTTATGGATCATTCTGGCAATATCAAAAATACAGCTAAGAATGGCATAGATATTGTAGAGTTTAGTTAAAGACTTGAATTCCAGAAAAGATTAATTTTGAATGCCTTTATACTGGAAAGGAGCTAAAGGCAATGACGAGGAGAGGGGGTTTATTACCTGTCATTCTGCTCATAAATGTTGAGTCCAAGAGCATCTACACCTAGCCAGAGTTCAGAGCCCTTCTTGTTCTTAATGTTGAAGTAGTTCACACCATACATTTCCAGATCCTGTGCAATTTTCAGGTATTCCAAGACAGCATCTTCTCTGCAGTGTGCAAAAAGAAAGCAGATATTCCTTTTTGAGCCTATAAGCCATTAGAGCAAGAAGGTGCTGTCTTCCTACACGGGCAGAGCAGGAACAAGCTGGCAAAGGTTCCAAGCATCACCCTAGTAGATAAACAACACGCTCCGCAAACTCAGTTTTGTTTTACTAAGAGCAGCCAGCTGATGTGGACTAGCAAGGGCAGAGGCATGTGAACCTAGTTACTCTGAGCAGAATAACCTGAAGAACGCCAACTCATCTTGAAGCGAGCCACAGATTTTTGTATGCACTCACACATTACACACTAGCATATATCAGACTATTTTAAATACAGCAGTTTAACACCGCATCCGTTACCTAATCATTCCTCGATGTTCCTCATGCCACACCTGGATCCTCTCCTCCCACTGGTCCTTGTTAAGCTTGTGCTGCTCCAGAACTCTAGAAAGAGTATATGGGATGTTTGAGACTAGCCACTGCATTTATGTGCACAGTCACATCACTCTTGAATAACACTTTATTAAATACTCCATTGGCATCACAGTTCCCCAACAAAAACACTCCAGGAAATGCAGTTTTATTATATGACTAGGTAGAGACACACTGGTTAGTATTCAGACTTTTGACAAATGACAAGTTTTATTCAGTTGCGCTTCTCCTTGTAGCATTATGGTTTTTTGTTTTGGAGCTGCCCTCACTGTTTCTGATTAGAGTTTCTTCAGTAGCAATAGGATGTTTAAGACTCAAGCTCCTAATTAAGTGAATACTAATCCCAATCCTCAAAGAGGCACCAGGCTATGTTTTATTCTGAACACTCCAAACAAGACACACCCCACCCCTCAAAAAAAAAATCCCAAAATCTTAAAGGCAAAGAAGGTCTAAGACTACCCAGGTTCAGTTACCTCTGTGGGAGCAGTTTGTCACTAGCAAGGTAGCCAGACTTGTGCACCTCTTTGTTGAAGTCTCCATATTTTGACTGGACGGCATAAGAAGCCAGAAGGACGGCTGTTTCTGGAGGGCAATAAATGTCATCATTCAGAATTGCCTCCTTCACTTGGAGGAAGAAAAGGCGCTGCGTGATGTCCTGGATCAGCTCTTCTGCCACATCCTCTGGGTAGAACTTGGCACGGAATTTGAAAAGCAGGGGGCTTTCTTTGCGTACGTCCTGTGCTGTTACCTGGAACAGAGTTACCAGATTTTATAGCCTACACACCAAGTGAAGGGGAACAGGTTTACGAACAGGAACACAAGCATGCATTAGAAAAAATTCTCCTTTCCAATGCAGAAGTGAGTGGGCAGAAAAGCAAGGATTTTCAATTCCTCACTCCTAAATACCTCATCACCTCTCCCCACAGGACTTCTGACAAACCACTAGTTATGATCAGTGCTAGGTAAGTTACTTTCCAGGTTTCTCTCCAACCAAGACGCCTACATGAGCGCCACATTGGTACATTACTGGGAAGGGTAACAGATCTGCCTGGATAACAGACAGGACTAGATGCAGGAGGACCAGGTCAGGCATCGTGACTCATTGTACCTTGGGGAGGGGGTGTGTGGACTGAAGGAAGGCAACACCAACTCACTAATCTTGCAGGTGTGTGGAGGGGCAAGAAGAGATTCCCGACAGAAATACTGAGACTGAATTTGCCCCTGCCTTCCAAGAGAAGGGAACCCAGAACAAGTGAAAGCTTGGAGCAAACATACCTTTTTGTTCAACTTCAGCCATGTTGAGAAGCCCTTGGTGTCCTGATATTGAAGTCCAAAAAACCAGACCTCTCTTAGACCAATTGTCTTGACAACCTGGAAGAAAGACGATTAGCAAGTGCCCCAGCCAGATGGGTTCATCTTACTGGTGGCAGAGAACGTGTTAGGGTAAGGTCAGAGAAACACGAAGATGATCAGTGCCCTAGCCTTCTGCCTCCCTGGCTATGGTGCACATGCAAAGATGACAGGGCATTTGAGGGATCTGAAGTGGGAAATGTATTGTATTCTTCCCTCTCCCTCCTCTCTTTAAGGCTTCTTGCTACTTATAAACAACAACTGGGACACTATTTTCTTCAGCTACTTATAAGCCAACATGTACAGCCAAAATATGATGCAACAGGTCTGACAGGTATCCAGGAATCAACAATAAAGCTCCGTTTTCAGGTACACCCCTCTCTTATCATGCAAACTACTCCTGGGCAAGCATGAGTCACCCTGCTAGGTTGTGTCCTACTAGGCTGTGCTGTTTTAAGATTTGTATTCTACTCCACCGACAGCTGTGGACAAGCCTTTCACCCAGCTCTTCAATGAGCGGCACCATTAAGAGGTACTGCAGTGGGTAAATCGATACGCTATCCCTTGTGCCAGGACAAAGAGCCACCACAGAAATTAACTACACCACTATGTAAGCTCTCTCCTTAGTCATTTCCCTAGCACACCACGGGTGCTATGTAAATAAGAGTTAAGAAGGCTTTACAGACATACTGTAACAAGAGACAAGAGCCTCACGGGGGGGCAAGACTACTGCAGTATAATGCTACTGCTGGTAAAAAGGAGGGGGAAGTTTCTTGGTAAAGCCTGTTCACTAGCAGGAGGCCACAGCTTTGTGCCCTGGCAAGTCTGGGACTTGCCACAGGGTGCAGCAGCAAGTCTAGAAACTGAAGTTCCCCCACGTATCTCCTGAACCCCCAGGAGTTGTTCTCATACTGGCAAAAACCACACTTACCGGTCACCCCCATTACTAGACAAGAAAGGGGAAGGGAGAAGACACTTGTCTTTATGTCAACACTGTACCTGAAGTAGGACACTGTAAGCTGCTTTTACACACCACCCACCCCCCGGGCTTGCCCACAGCTCCCCTCCTTCCGAGGGACTCAACAACTGGAGAGCAGCAGGTGAGCATCACCCTGGGAAAACCAACTGCCGGATCATGGCGTGCCCCCTGCCAGGTAAGCTGAGATAATTTTGTACTGCCCTGTCCCATCGTTTATGATTTCTCCCTAAATGCCTGCTTCCTTCTAAATTACTTCCTGTTAAATCCTAAGGATGCACCCTGTTCCCTTCTGATGTGGTCTCTAACTTTGGCAAGACACAACAGCAAAGACAGGGGTTCCCCACAAACATATCACTAGTTCGATTCTTTAGGGCTTGGATCAGACATTTCTTCTGGCCTTAGAAAAGCAGCATTAGGGCCCTAGTTCCTCTTGGGCCCCAAAACCCAAGGCAGCTTTTAGCAGAGGCATGCTGTTAGTAGCACACACAGAGACAAAACCTATGCAGTGTTGTGTACTCTATATACATCATGTCACTAGAGTCCATGAAATGATTCAGCCTGTCCTTGCTGGACCATGAACTGGAGAGCTGTCCTAAAGCCCCTGTAAACACAGAGGAACGTGGGGCAGATAAACCTTCACCAGTGCCTATCATGTAGCAGGACACACACAGCTTCAGTAGGAGAACAACCAGAGTTTGCCGCACACATCGAAAGGACGTAGTAGGAGAGGGAGAAAGGCTGTCCTGGAGCCTAAGGAGGAGAGCATTAGCATCTGAACGGGATGGACGGACAGACGGTCCCCCCTCTGCTGCCTGTGCCTCGCTTCCACTTGTCAGCAGCTTGTGCCTGGGAATCCACCGCACCGGGCTGCCAGCAAGGAACTGAAAGGCCCTGCACAAAAGGACTTTTATTCCACAGCACAAGTCTGCACAGCAATAGCAGGGACAACAACGGACTGGCCAACAGAGCACGCAACATCACACCCCCAAGCTGCTCCTGAATCAAGGCGGGGGGATAGTCCTCTTCTCTCCTTCCCACCTCAGCTTTAGCAGGTTGTTCAGCTCCATTTAGCAAGGGGAAAAGCATGAAGAAACAGCTTTCTGCAGCTGCAAGGAGTCTGGCTGGCAGTTTGCAGCTCAGTTGTGTTTGGGGGCGTACAGCATTCGGAGCCCTGACAAGCTGTGAGATGTTCCAGAAAGCAAACAGTTACTGGCAGTGGCTGAGGAAGGAGAAGTGCTGGCACACAGGAGAATATAGAGTGCTGTTTAACACAGACCACTATACTTAAATACCTAAAGTTGACACACTCAGCTGGAGAGCAGCATCTTTTCTTCACGCCAGGGAGAACATTAATCATTCCCTGAGTCTTGTTCAGCCTGCAGTACAAGGCTTACTCTACAACTGGCAACAGATTACAGGCACCTTAAAATTCAGCTGTCCCACAGTTCCTTGACCAGCCATGACAAAGCTCTTCATCAAGTACCCGTTAACTTAAACTTCCACTTAGTAAACAATACTGCCTAAGGGGAAAGGTACATTTTTGGTGTCTCTCACTTCACCTTCTGCAGACAGTCTAAGCACACAGTAGTACAATTTTTTTACTTCTGTTCAGAGAAGAAACACAAGGTCTTCCAGGCAACCTTTTCTCTCACTTCTCCTTACTCCTTATTTTCCAGGTCTGCATGATTCCTCCTGTCTTTCCCCTCAGCACTCACCCATCTCCCTCCGAACTATGTTCTTGATATTGAGTGCTGCCCCACAGCAGAGAGCGAGCCATAAGCTGTCTCTTAAATGTAGATTTTAGCATCAAGATGACAATTGAAGATTGCCCTCATTCTCAGCCCAGGAAACACACCACCACAGTGGCAAACAAGTGCAGATCCTGCATGAAAGCGTTATCTACACATGGGCAAGACCAAAGCATGCAAGCAGAGAAGACATTCCACTCAGACCAAGTTCCTGTGCCAAAGGCCAAAGCATCCCAGGCTATACCACAGCATATCTCACCTACTGTCCTAGTTAAAGACAAAGGGGACCTCTCTCCCTTCCCACAACAGGCATGTCAAGTATTTCTGAAAGAAAACTGCTAACAAATGTTATTGCAGGAGCAGCTCTCAACTAGTGCCACACCTGCAGTTTCACATGCCGTAGTCCAAAATGACTCAGAACACTCTTCCAGATACCCCAACTTAGCACCTAAAATGGGCTCCATTTACAGCCATAAATATTCAACTCTTCCCTTCCCATTTGGCTGATGGATATATTTCTAACTTTCCCTTTCAAAGTGCTAAATGACAGGATCTTCTTTGTGTTTTTAAGCTTATGACAGTTTGCCATTCACCTCCTTAGCAACAAGCAGTCCATTTTTGGTTGGACTACTGCTTTTATAAAAGCCAGCAAGTTTCCACATATTCCTGTGAAATTTGAGACACATTTCCATACCACTCAACCACAAGCCTTCATTACACAAACATGAGTTCTGGGGTTTGCTGGAGGAACCAACCACTGCCCTGAGACTTGCTGCTTTCTACTATGAAACTGCCATAGTAAGTTTTCCGTTCAGTGCTTTCATCTACTGGATCAAGTGCTCCAGACCAGTTTCCTATGTATTTAAACACTAACAGGTAGGACCTCACCAAGGCTAAAGGCTTCTCTACAGTCTCCCTGCTCACAAAGCTTAGTTTACAGTCCACGAGAGACCCACCGCTTTTGTTCCAAACACAGCTCAACTCAGCTGGAGTTCCTCAAGTCAAGAGGGATTTGGGGAGCCTGTGGTATAAGCTCTAGCAACCACGAAAGAAGAGACTGACAACTGGTACTCTGTAAAACCATTAAACTCGCTGCAGCAGATAAGCAAGCCACGGCAGGGCCCATGAACTCAGAATCTTGGCAGCTCTGGCTCTTAATGAAAGATGTAGGATCCTTAATAATTAAGAAGAAAAAGAAATACCCCCACACTCCACTCCATACTAGGCTCAACGATGAACATAACGTACAGGTCTGGAGTGATCAGAAAGATGCTTATTGATACAATTTCAACCCATAAGTGAGTGCACTTTTCTATTACAAGGTTAGTTTTGACCCCAAAAGCTCAGGAAACTGAAAAAAAAAAAAAAAGCCTCCTGGGAAGTTTAATTGTATGCTTTCACAGTCTGAAGTGACAGATATTACAGTTTTTCTAATGTCACATTTCTCCTTACCCTGTAACTTGGCTTCATGGCTCTCAATTGGACAGAGAACGCCTTGAATGAGATTGGGTGCATTTGGTTACTCTAAAGGTTTGTTCAGGAGTGGCATGCTGAAGCCACCATCTCCTGGACTTTGCAGTGTCTAAAGTCTAGCATTGGAAGGACCGAAGGTCAGCTGTAGGCTCCGATAGCACTAAGCACATAACTGAGAAGCAAATCTGTTCCGCAACTGGAGAAAGAGTTCATTTTAGGTTGGGGAAGTACTGACTGAGCAGTTTAGTAACCACCACTCATTGTTAAAAAGACCCTGATGTAAGTCCCATCAAATGGCCATCGACTGCGTTCACCACCCGACAGACCCAGTAGAGCAGAGAGCTAAGACTCCTCTACAGGAGACTAGAAGGAATAAGGGGCTCTGAAGGGGAATGAAAGAAAGAACAAGGTGCCAGCAGGATCCAAGGTCAGAAGCAATCAGAAACAAAGCATCTGAGAAGGTGCCTCATACAGCATGTGGGGGACATGGAAGAAGGGAGTATGTTTTCATACCGCAGAAGTCAAAGCAGTTGAGGATTTCGTGGGCAGTCTGTAGGCAGGCTGCCTGAGGAGCCTGTAAGATGCAGTGTCCACTACACCAGGCCATTTCTGTGAAAGCTTGCCAGCCAGCCAGCCCCGGAGCACTTTGGCAAGCGAGTTAGGTACCTCTCTCCCTGTGTAAGTTACAGGCTAGCTCCTCCTTGACCCCTCAACAGGCCAAAATCTGATGACTCAAGCTAGAAAATTTACTCAGAAAAAGGAAGTTTGAGAGGAAAAAAAAAAAAAAATTGGAGGGCCACAACTTCAAAGCTATCCACAGCAATAAGTAGCTAAGCAGTTTTACCAGAGAAACATATCTTTCATGTGTAGGAGATAGGCGAAGCAAAGCAATGCTTTGTTTAGCGCACCCATCTCCAGTCCAGCTGCACCTCAGTCTGATAGAGAAAAGGGCAAAGGAGGAAAACAAGCAGCTGTTACTGCTGCAGTGCCTGTGCCCTGCATCCCCAGGAAAGCAGTATTTCAAGGTACCTGTGAAGTAACCAGGCCCGTGGGATAAGCAGCAGCCCTGACAAGCACAGCCCATCCTCAAGCTCTTCTTTTAATCCATCACTAGCAGCTGAGGAACGGGAGCAGAGTTACTGATTTTGTTAGTGAGGCAGTAAGCACTGGAGTTCAGCAGCTGATGCTAAGAGGTACATAAGCAAAGCCATAGAAGACAGACAGTACAATCCTCCTGTCTCAATTAATCCACGTTTTACCTGTGTACACAAACTTAAGCCATTTAAGCTAAAGCTGTACGGTTACAAGCCATGGGAATGGGGTGTTACAGGAAGATCTTGAGATTAAACCACAATGTTACTGCACCGTATATCAGCTCAATGATGTTTCCACAACCAGCTACTCTGGGGCAGAAGAGAATTTCCAACAGAGCAGTGAAGCATCTGCATTGTTCTATCACTACAAAAATTCACTTTGGAATTTAACCAAGTAGGAAAGAGGGAGACAGGAACCTTTCTACCTCAAGCCCATTCACCTATTATTACTATGGAACTTTAGACCCAGACTGTTCCTCCTCATGAAGCTACTACCCAGATAGAAGCTTTCCAAAAGTCTCCTAAATCCCGTTCAGAGTAGGTCAGAATTATGTGTGGCATAATGAATATGTTTATCTAACTTTATACACAACAGGTGGAAACAAATACTACCTAAATGTTACTGAGCAGAGCCAGCAGCATGCACAGAGGTAGCTGTGCAGCAAGAAACCTTGGTAATTCTTAGCAGCTTATTTTTTTGCTTAACTCAGAACTGACAGCTCAAAGTGAAAGGGCACTCTAGGGCAAAAACATGCAGGATATCTTAAATTTTTTCTGTGAAAGAGTCAAAAGTCAGGTTTCACAGCAGAAGGTCAATGTGCTGCAACAGCAAAGCCCTACGTTTCCTTTGTGGAGGAACTCTCCCTTCCCTCAAAAAAGCACTGGTGAAAGCAGCTCCTTTTTCAGAACCAGCATCATGGAGAAAATACTGGATTAGCAATTCCAGGAGCACAACATAGCTAAAGGGAGTTAGAAAATGAACAGCCGTAACTTTGTACTTACACACCCCACCATGGGACCCAAACCACCTCGGGATAGATACTGAGGTAGAGTGAATGTCAGACAGCAGTCACCGCTCAGTCCCCATCAGCAGTGTCAGCAGGGAGAACAGCCATAGACTATCCCTTTACAGGAACTAATCCACATGAACAACTCAGCCATTTGAAACACACTGGATATATGCCAGCTGACAATATATGCAAAGCCCCATCCCCATACTAAAGGGAGCAAGTTCAGTATTTAGTGTCAGCTCACTAGAGGCTCTCATGCTTTGGTTTGGTATTAGCTAGTTCATTATGCAAAGATCAATAATATGTTTGAGCATATCTGCACACAAGAAGTACTTCCTTTCCTTTATGTGCAAGTTTGACCATAAAAAGTCTCTTTTGCAATAGAAAAGAGCCTTCAATTTTCCATTTAAAAAAAAAAAAAGATGGACAGACAACAGTCTGACATGTATCTGCATCGAGAGACCAAGATGAAACGTTTCCCTGCTGTGGCAGAAGCTGAATAGCTACCTCCTTTGCAATTAGTTCCCTTAATTGTAAAGGGCCAATGATTAGATTGCAGGGCAGCAATAGAAGCTGGGATTAGGCTCCTCAACCACTCACATAGCAGTAGCCTCCAAAATTCCTTATTCGTGCTAGAGGGGGAAGACTTTGCACATCCCCACATCTACTGCCAACTCCCTTACCTCACTGCTGACAACGTTCTCAAGCCCTGGCAGAGGGTTAGTCTTCCTACCACCATCACTGTGCTGGTACCACACTAACACCACCTAGCATTGTTGTGCTAGGTCTTTGACAAATCATTTAGTCAAAGCCTGGACATCTGCCACTGGCGAGGCTCAAGGACATTCATTTCAGTATCAGTCCTACCAGGAACCAACATCGCTACCTCCACAAGGAAACCCTGTGTGCTAGGCAGTAGAAAGCAGTTTAATCCCTGTTCCAGTGAGTGTGATAGATGGACAGCATAAAGAGATGGTGTGCACCAGACCTCTTTGAAATAGCAAATGTTTAACAGCTAGCTTCAGACAAGTTTTTCCCCCCACTGTATTTCCTCTTCCAACTCCACCTACAACCCAATTTAGCTGAAGTAAACACTGCCTCATTTACATTAGCAAATTAGAAACTTAGTTCTGCAACAGCATTTGTTTCCTCCCTTCACAAAGTGTTTGCTACAGAAAAAAAAAACACAATAAAGCTTCTGTTTAGACAGGTGCTGCGTGAAACACTGCAGCAGGAAAGAGAATGTGCAGCTGTTTGAGAACATGACACAAAGGAGTGAAATCAATTACTAAGACATGTAGAGTTCCCATACTGGAAACATGATCAGATGCTTCTCAAACAGTGACAACTTGCTGAAGCCCAAGTCTGCCACCACAATGTCAGTTTGCAGCAAAAGCTGCAGTTAGTCTAGAGCTGACTGAAAAAAAAAAAAAAAAAATCATGGGCACCGACTTCAATAGTACAACTTCTTTCCACCTGGTGCTTTGCTTGGATAATGTCAGAAACCAGATATTGAAAAATAATCAGGGGATGCATCCATGCTAAGAACACCCCCTCCAAAAAAAAAAAAACAACCCAAAACAAAACAGTTCACCTTTTGATGAAGTTGGGAGTACATCACCTCAGCTTCATTGGCATATGCTCCCATGAACTAACCATGGTGGAATTCCATGCTGCACACATGGATTCTGGACAGAATCCAGCTCTCACTTCTATCAATCAAAAACTGTAAGATTTGAGACCACGCAGGGCTGAAATACGTAGGAACGACTATGTAGTAACACAGAGACAGCTGAGAACTACGCTGCAACTCAGAACTTTCCTAAAAGCCTTTCTGCTTTTCCCATTATGAAAGGATGCTCTTTTAGTAAAGCCTAGGATCTCACTCCATTCCCTCCATTTCAGGGCTGGGCTGCAAAGAGCAATATAAAATCTAGTGTTGAATCATCCAGCTGAGTATGAGAGAAAGTAGTAGTTTGTGGTTAAACAGCTAAAAAAAGATTTTAACTTAGGTTTGCTAGCCCCAAATAAAATAGCTGACTTCCATGGGTGGGTCAGCCTTTAAGTTCTGTCTTCATTAAGATAGGTACTATGTAGGGCTGCCCCAGAACGCTCAGCACTACTGAACCACACCCATATCTGACATAGCTGGTCTGGCAGTTCCTTCACCTTGTCATGTATCCAAGATTCATTTTACTTTTCTTTAAGCTATGAACTTACTGTTCAGATTTTCCTCCAAGTACCAAATCCACAGCCTTCAGGATTACAGCAGAGAAACACAGTGGAGCCTGTCAAAGTTTCAACCTCTGCAATTGATAATGACTGTCTTCAGCTGCTCCAACTTTGGGCTGCACATGCCTCCCTGCTTCTGTTTGGGCCAAAGGCGGAGGAAATTTGCCTAGCTAGTGAATGCACAGGAAGACTGAAGCCCCCAGACAAAGACAGCCATACAGTACATAACTTGTCTTAAGATTTCCCTCAGGGCCTGATGGGAATAGAGAATATCACTTCACCTGCACTTAAGGGCTGCAGCAACATCTGAAACCCAACTAAAACTCTCCTGTTTCAGAGACCAGCTCCTCTTTGAAATCAATTACACAATGCTTGCAAGTAAGCCAACCAAAGATCGGTTACTAGCTCCCTCATAAGATTTTTCTTGTCTTATGAATTATGACTGCAGACATCTACTGCTTTCCAATTATTATTATTATGAGCTATAGCACCAATTCAGGTCATCAGAGGTATGAATAGCTCCCAACACATTCTCGGAGATAAAAAAAATACAGTAGTTCTGAAAAAACATATAATTTCTTACTATGCTGAGTTGTCTTGAAGTTATTATACACACTGTCGCTTAATCTTAGAAGCCCTTTAGAAATTGCCTTAATAGAATCACAACATCTGTTATCGACTTTAGCTCTTCTGCACTTACCTGATCAAAGAGTTGTTTCCCTGTAGTGTTGGGCTGGATGGCAAACTCCAGCTCAGCATCCATGGTGGTAACACGCACACTGATCTGGAAGACAGAAAATGCATCATTACAACACACGCTCTAAGTGACACTACCCAATAATGAAAACCAACATCCGCCTACAGTCAGGGACCAGCTCCCAAGCCTCCAGGAACTTCACTGCCAGCAGTTACAAAGTCATCTGCCCTGCCAGCACGGTGTTCCCAGTATCCCTGTAGAATGTAACGTTCCTGTTTCACAGAGTAAGAGTTTATCCTGTCTGTTCCTATATTCCCGTCCATATACTGACACATCTGAGAGCCATATACAGCTTATGAAATTGAATTTCTAGTGTAGAGCGTTCTGTAGTCTTTCACAAAAGCAGAGATGTTCCAAACCTCAATACACACAACCAGATATCCAACCCTTCCGTTTGAAGGATGAATGTCAAGGAAGTCCCTGGAAGCACGAACAACTCAGCCTGCTACAGAAGACTAGTCAATACTAACGATACTGTTCTAGTCTCCATGGGTATTTGGAGAAACTGTGAGGCACAATGCCTGATATGCTGCAAGGTCTGTGGTTATGAAGCAGACGGGACGCAAGGATGATCTCATGTGCTATGGCAACAAGGATGCATGCTGAACTAACACATTCACTAGTATGTACAGACACTTCACAAAGCACGTAGAAGTATCTCTACATAGCCGCCTACTGCTTCCCTGTTCTTTCAGGAAGGTGAAAGATCTCTAAACACTGCAGAAACGGTTTAGGTGTAATTTAATATTGCAGTCAAGATTTCATGACAGTATTAGCCTTAGACATAAGAAGTAAGATCATGAATGGTCTTCCAGAAGAAACATTGTATGACACGCTATCTTGACGGGAGTATCTCACCATCACGTTTTCACATGTGAAATGAAAGTGGGAAGGGATGGCAGCAAGGGAGTTTGCGTTTTCATCCCACAGAAGCAGGGAGACATCTGTACATCTTTCACCAATAGTTCTCATGAAGCAAGTTAAACAGCAGAGGCATTTCACCTCAGATTAGTGTAAAACGTAGCCAATTCCATTCACAACTCCTGATCGCTACTGGAAAACATCATGTAGCTCCTTATGGGTAGATAAGAATACTCCTGCCCAAGTGCAGATGCCTTAGCTTTTGACCAGGCAAAGTAAGGCCTGCAAGTACACCAAGCTGTTTGAGAATTCATTTCTATTTGCATACCTATCAATCGAAAAAGGTAAAGACATCTCACAATTTATGAGCACACGCTGCAGATATTTTAGATCAAACTGTTTTAATGCTTTTCCACCAAAGCAAAGGTTCAAAACTTGAAGTTGTACAGACAAGATATTCACCGTGCACCAAACCCCAGCATACAGACCTTGCATTCATAGTTCTCCTTCTTGCCAACAGCCATTTACCCCACATCAACAAATGCTAATTTATTTGCTCTTCAGTGCGATCAATCCTCTTAGCACACTCCACCAGCCTTCCAGGGGTAAGGGGTGGGGGGGAATTATGCTGTGAACAGTTTTAGTAAGAATAACTCAAACTCGCGTTTAGACTATAAGCTAACCACATGACACCGGAGACCAAAAAAGCTCGAGTAAGTAGAGAAATATTCAAGGAACCACCCTATCCTGATATGATCACAGCCAGTTCTGATCCCTGCATTTCTCCCAAGTATACAGACACATTTCACATCTTGTTCACTAAGAAAGCAGCAGCAGACCGCGAGAGGACTACAACCAGCTTATTTTCCATAAGCAAGAAGCGTTCTGCTAGTTAAGTTTAAGTCAAGTGCCAAGAAACCACTACATCCAAATACATATTGAAGTTTCCCAAAAAGCCTACTTGAGCCTAGGCACACCCGCTATTTTGTACTTGATATTCCCTCATGATGAACCTAAAGGTTTTCTTGTTTTAAGTTTAGCTAAAAATGTAAGCATATTCTATAAGAGGTTAAAGGTAGGCTTAGCACAGCAAAACTGAAGTCAAGAAGAGTTGCAGTTCTAATTGTTGTATGCGTAAGGAATGCTATTTAGACATTATTGGAGCAAAGATATCATGAACCAGCAGACAAGGAACAAGCCGCTTTCGAAGCCCTCTGAACCTTCTGACACAAGTAAGTCAAAATAAAGAAAACCCATCCCATAGAAGTAGCACGGAAAGAGCAAACAACCTGAACTCATAAGCAATCAAGCTTTGTTTAAAATTAGCAGCTTTCAATAGCATGCAGTTGCCTTGAGTTCTCTTGCTACAGCTTCCCAAAATTATTCTCCTCGGATCCTAGATGTTGACAATTAGCTAATTTCACAGTGCTTTGGTGAACCAGGAATCTTGCTAGAAGGGCTGAACGCTCCCCAAACCAGCTGTTCCTTATACTTGGAAGCAATCTCTTCTACCAGAAAGAGTGGTGGTTTGTAAACCTGACCTGCCCAGCACACCTACCAGTGGGAGCAAAGACGTCCATAAGCCACGTATAAGAGGGATTACATTAAATCAGCCATTAAGCAAGAGGTTGCTTTTTGTTTAAAGTCTTTCCTGTTCACCTATAACACTAATGGACCAGCTACCCTGAAAGAATAATAGTCTTTTTGCTCTGTTTACAGATAAAACACAGCAGCTATTCTTATCTGGTATCATCTGCATAGGTGATTGAACAGTGAAGTGCCCGAGCACAGGGGAAGCACCAGAAAACAGAACTGAAACATCTGTGGCAGCTCTTTGCAACCTGTGCCCGGATGGCTTTTAAGCTATTAAGGTCTGGTTTGCTCTGAAAATTTAAAATAAAGCTGCTGCAGTAAGTATCCTCATGCAGGATACGTATTTGCAAGACTCACATCTTTGTTAGCACAGTAAAATTAAGACCCATGCTGGAACCAGCAAAATTCCTTCATCGTCACTCACTTAAATGCACTTAGGCTACGTGACCAGTTATCACCCTTCAATAGGAAGAGATAAACTGCTTTCCCCACCTAGTAGAAGCCCCCCTGTGCTCGAGATGAGTAGCAACCTCAGGTTTAGGAGCAGCAAAGTCTTGAATGGGGTCTAGCACTTGCCACTTCAGCCAATGCTATTTTAGAAGACAGCGTGAGCTAAGATACCACAGGAAACAGCCTTGTGCTTTAGAGAACCACACCCCGGCAACGCTAGCTTCCCCCCTCCGAACACAGCTTTTAACACGTCCAACAGCATACTGCTCTTAACTGTCAGCAGCCCGACCCGGGGCAAGCGTGGCCCAGGCTGTACCGGTGGCATTTTAACCACTAGTTTCGTAGTAATTTAATACTTGGCTGAGAAGTTAGTTTGCTGTAAAATTGAGCTTTGTTAAGCACAACTGGTGTGGAAACAACATACAAAGAGGTTTTTCCTCAAACCAAGCCATGGGTTTTTTTTGAGCCAGTTGTTGTAAAGTGGAAAAACAAAGTATGGTTTCTACCATTTCAGGTGGTGGGAGGTACTGCTCTCCATTCCCAGGCAGCAGATAAGAGGCCTGACAACGCTTCAGAGCAGATGCAGCTTTACCAAGTGTTTCAAGAGCCTCGGTACTGGCACAGAAATACAAATTGGTTCTCCTTGCACGTAAAAAAGCCTGAACAAGCAAGCACCGAGGGAGCTTCGTTCTGAAAAATACCCAGGGGCCACCTCACCATCGGCAAGGCAGTCTTGCTGATCTCAACAGGCTCTGCCTGCAGCTCAACCTACAAGAGACCCAGAGACCACCCTAATTTCTACCTGACAAGTAAGTGCCAGGCACTGCCTGTTTATCTTCATCCTCCTCATCCATTTGAAGTCTTACTTTTAGTAAAACCACTTTTACTGAAGTGTTCACAGCCAAGTACTGCCCAACACAGATGTTACACAAGGGTTACACAACAAAAGTGCTATAGCAGAACATCAGCGTGATCCAGTCCCATCATAATTTAGACTCTTGTTTGCCTTGTCCCTTGAGAATTACCCTGCCAAAGCAGTTTTAAACCATTTATCTAGCTCACCATCAATACTTATTCAAAGAAAAGCCTCAAGATTCATTAGCATTAAGCTTTTATACTTTGTATTTCTAAACCATATAATGAGGTTTTCCTAGGTTTGAGGGCTGGCATAACCATTAGCACGCCTACCATTTGGGTTGCAAACAAAATAAAATGCTGCTCAATAAGATAACCAACTTGGACTGATGACCATATACAAATCTAGCTCCATCAGTCCAGACAGGCAAGGTGCACACTGCTGAGATACGAGGACTACGACTAAATACAGTGAGAAAGAGACATTGCCCACCAGCGATCAGATGACAAGGTCCACAGTGACAGCACTCACCCCCAGGTAGACTATGTCCCTTTTCCAAAATTTATTGTTAGTAAACTTTTGTCTCAAACTGTCAACACTCAGGACGCATTTTTAGAGGACTTACTGGGTTTCATCATCAACAGATTTACCAAAGATACTATCCTAATGCAGTAATTTATACTGAAATTCTATTTAAGGCAACTCATTGAATTTTTTTGTTATAGCATTTATGATGCACTCACTGCTGCATCCAAGTGTCTGGAACCCTCTAAATTCTGCTCAGATCTTTAACTAGCAGAGGTTTTACCCTGGTAGGTGGCCTCTAAATAGCCTTCTTTTGCCTTTTAATCATCACTTAATATAATATTTTGCATACAAACAGCTAACAACACTATATGAAAAGCTTCCAGAGGAGGCTGTCTTGCACATTACAAGAAAATTCAAGTATCACATTTCAACAGGCAAATTTACACTCACCAAGCTAAAAAATACTCAAGAAAAAAAAGCCCATATTTAACTGATTCATTTCATAACAGCTACAGGAAAGAGCTAGAAACTTAGCAACTCTTCCTCTTCTCTATTTGAGGAATTACCATTGTTCTACCAGTCTAAGCACAGTTAAAGACTGTCACTACCAGAGCATATTAAAGAGCTTCCTGCTGCCAAGGACAGTGTTGTGGTGAGGGCGAGACCTCCTGCACATGGAAGAGACACTGTTCCAGCCCCCAGAGCAGCTGCAGCCAAAGAAAGCTCCTTTTGATAGGCAAAAGCTTTCACAAGCGACAGGACACCACCACCCTCCTCCCATGGTGTTTAGCAGACTACAGGAGACAGACTTAACAGGCAGCGGTACCAGGCACCTATCTGCAACATCTCTTCAGAAACTTTTAATGTTGCCCGTATACCTTCAAGTCTCACTTTCTGCCTCACTGAGATTCCCAGTAAGTTCTACTAGGAGTAACGTTTATCAGTTATCTTCCAGGTGTCTGAGTGAGCCCTACTAATAACTTGCTGTAACTACTTCCTAAGTTGAAAATTTGTAGCTGCATATGGCAGGACAAACAGGAAAGACTGATACCGTCGCGCTAAGTAACGGATGTATTACTCGTACGAATGCCCCGGTGCGTTGAGCAGTGCAAGAGGCAGAACAGACAACTGTTTGTCGTAAGTTAAGACAGGAACAGAGTACTAGGAAATTCATGTCAGAATAATAGGTAGAGTCAGCAAAACAGAGTATCAAGCCCTACAAAACCCTGACCCTGAGCTAAAGCTTCTTTCCTCCCTGGATTTCCTGAATGCAAGGAAGCTGTTATACCCCGCTGGTCTGCAGGCTTCAGCCTTCAGATATTCATACTTCCCAGGTTCAAGCCACCAAGTGTACTATTTCTGGAGAAAATGGTATAGGGAAGAGTCATACTTTAATGCACATTTGACTGTTACGGAACAGAAGTAAGTTCAGTTAAAAAAATTCCTTTATAGACCCTCTGTGCTATAGGGCACCAGTTTACCCAGCAGTTACTGCAGGTAAAGATACCAGACTAGCACAGTGCATCAGTTCCAACAGCTCTGACCAGAGAAGCACATCAAATCCAGATGGAGTTGCATGAACTCTGAACTCAAGACCTCGTAAGGCACCCTAATAATCTAAAAAACTTCCCAGTTTTGGCTTTCAGCAAGATTAGCAACAGTATATTAAGTATAATGAGAATTGTTCCCCTATCCCTTAAAACGGGTGAGCGTTTTCTGGAGGACACATGCTCCCCAGGGCTCTACTTCGCTTCCCACCGCGCTGGCCAGCCACCACGGGCCCCGCTGCGAGGACGGGCATCTGGCTCCGTCCCCAGTGCCAGCGCTCTGCCCGAACAGCCCTGGGTCCTCTGTGTCAGCGTGAGGCTGGAATCAGGTCATGTGAAAGCGCTTGCAATTTCTAAAGGGATTACACTTAATTAAACCAAGCCCCCTTCCAGCAGCCTTAAAGGGCCTTTTCATACCCCTAAGCTCAGCCGGGAACAGAACAGCAGCACAACCCGGGCACCAGCCCCGGCCCTGCACCCCCCAGAGAGAGCATCGACCCTCCCGATGGCTCACAGGAGCTTCCCAGTCCTCTCCACCGCCCTCCTCCCCACTCAGCTGGGGACACAGCACTCCTCATTCGACTGGAGCCACGGGGGGGGGGGGGGGCAACAAGGCCAAGGAAGGGGTCCCATTCCACCCCACTATGCCATTTTGAATAAAGTCACCATAAAATATATAGGAGGAGGAAGCTTGCCCGCCTTTGACGCACTCAGTACCAGCAAGTCAGAATTACAACTTACATGCTATAGAGTACGTGTTATAACATCACCCTTACAGGCACTGATTGTGTCTTGGCTTTGCTTTGGTACTGAACTACAGCCTGGAGCAGGAACCCCCGCTTTAAAGAATCCCTAATGATTTCAGTGCAGAGCCTGAAGACAAAGAGCTGATGCTACAGAAAAATTGAGCTTCTTTGCAGATACATCTCTCGGTCATCTTATGCTAAGACTAAAAATGGAGACAAGCAAGGATCATTATCTGAAAATGTTTTATCAGATATATAAGACATCCCCACGATTGTTGTAAGAGGAAAAAGAAAAATAATTGCATTTCCTCCTCCATCCCCTGTTCTCTTTGCACATTTGACAGCACAGCACCTAAACTCCTTTTGCAGAAGTAGCTGTCAGTTATTCAGTTGGGGCTATTTTTAATGTCATTTCCGACAAAGCCAGACAGATACGGAGTTGACTGCACCTTTCAGCAATACACTAGTTATAAACACATCCCAACTGTCTGCACCTGCTTTACGTTAAGATGTAACACAGGACAGTCAGCTATAGATTCTGGATCACGTTTCTGAAGGTGCCGAGATGCCTGAGGATCTTACTGCCTTTCTTATGCGTTAAGTTACCTTATGCACCCAACCACTATTTAGAACTAGCTCAATATTACAAGCTTCAGACTACTTCACATGAACAAGACACGTAGGGCTATCATTAGAGCACAAAAATGCCAATTGTAACAGTCAGACGCAGCAAGAAATGGCAGGTTTACATGAAGCTTACAGGAAAATTTCATCCACTGTTATACTGAATTCCACAGCTCAGTGTCATCTACTGAGGGAAATCTCAGTTTGCACCTGTGATAAAACTAAATTAAAAGCCACCTGCAGAGGGAGGACAGGCTTCTCTGTAAGTAGCCAGTGACAAAAGGAACAAAGGACTGGATACTCCAATCTCAAACAGTGGTTGAGCCCATTAATTGAGTTCAGCTTGACAGAGACATCAAGAACTGCAGACTGGAAGCACAGAAAGAAGCTCCGCTTAGTAGCTTCAGTAACATATTTTTTTCTGGCCTTATCCCCACCACCCCCTTGCAGAAGGATAGAGGAGATCATACATCTAATGTGCTATGGAACACACATCACTGGGCTCTAGACCAAAACTGGCAGCATCCCCCAGATTCCACTGGAAAGTGCATATTGCTGCTGACTGACCTAGAGATCCGAGTCCTCAAGCAGAGTCCATAACCACTGGATTTACATGCAGAGCCCCTTAGCCACATATGCAATATACTGTTCTACCTTAAGTATACCACATGTATTAATAAGTTCACTTAAAATAATAATAAAAAAATAACTGTCATTTAAAATCAAGTGGCAGATAGGGCTGAACAGCACCCCATCAGTAAAATCTCATACTTAAGTCAGCATTTGAACTAAAAATGATAAAAAAGCAAATCACTTGCATTGCAGCATGATTATCATACACAAGCAAGTTGGTTGAATGATAAAGTGAAGAAGGGCTGGGAGAAGGCACCACCAGCTGACATCCCAGAAGGACAGGCAGTTCTGTTGGCCCCGGTGCCCCCTGAAGGCACAGGAGGTGCTGAGCCGTGTCCCGCAGTGGCGCAGAGGCAGCTGCCGCAGCACAACTTCACTGCACAGCCCCATTCTCACATCAGCTCCAGTAAACCCAGCCAGGGAAGCAATCGGGCTGAATCTAACTAGATTTGTGCTCACATGGTCTTATTCCTTCCCTGTGAAGAAGCACAGCAGCAAGCCATCTTAGATTAGGGGTAATGGCTTCAAACTGGAAGAAGGTAGATATCAGGAACAAATTTTTCACTCTGAGGGTGGTGAGACACTGGCCCAGGTTGCCCAGAGAAGCTGTGGCTGCCCCATCCCTGGAGGTGTTCAAGGCCAGGTTGGATGGGGCTTTGAGCAACCTGGGCTGGTGGGGGGTGTCCCTGCCCGTGGCAGGGGGGTTGGAACTAGATGATCTTCAGGGTCCCTTCCAACCTAAACTATTCTATGATTCAGAAACCACTGTGGAGCCACACCTTAACGAAGTCACATTAGAGCCCCCATCCACTTTCACTGGTTGTTCTTCATCCTCAGCAAAGCACAATGGCTTCGGCAGGCAGCGAGCTGCAGCTTTGACACAGCTTCAGGAGCCAAGCTGTTGAGGACAGCAAGAGGAAAGAGCTGCCACAGGAAGCGAGCTGGAGCACCAGCAGGCAAGACTGAGAAATTTCACAGCTTCAAAGAGTCTGCTCGCAGACACCGAGCTGAGAAGGGGTGGAGGAGGGAGGACCCAAGCTGCAGGAAGCCAGACGTGCCCCAAGACACACCAGTTGTGCATCTGACACTCATCTCACTTCAGCAGAGACGCTCAGGGGGTGTTGCCAGCACAGAAAGCACTCTGCCCCTTAACTTCCAGCGAAACTCACCTTTATAGCATAGATTTACTAACACAGGGCAGGAGGAAGCCATTAAAAAGCCATGCTGCAGGTTACCCACTCTTCTAGCATTTGGTGACTAATGTGGAAGCTTTTAGAAGTATCTCTGCCCCATGTGGAGCTTGGAAGAGCAGAGAAATTCTGCTCTACCTAACAAAGGGGTTCAAAATAAGCTGATTCTGCGTCCACTCCAACAGCATTTTCTATAGAAGTTTACTGACAGGGTTTATAGCAGGCATTGTATCCAGTGGCTGAAAGAACCAATCCCTATTCTTGAAAAGAGCAAGAGGAGATTGACTGAGGTGGCTTTAAAAATCTGGTACAAAATATAAGGCTAAAGCAGTCAGTTTCAAAAAGGAAACCAAGTGATTTATCCTAATATAAACCCTGTCACACTGTAGTGTCAGAGCCCCAAATATGTATTTGTCTGGTTGTTAACATAAGAGACTATTTTGAGATGAATTTGGACTGCTCATCTCCCAGTGACAAAGAAAATAAAATTCTTCCATGCAGCCAGTGGTAAACAGGAATGTTCCCATGAAAAGAAAAAAAAAGAAGAAAAAAAATCTGTTTCCTTGAAGACACTTGCTGCCATTGAAAAGGTGATGCCTACAGAGCAGAGCAACACAGCAGTATTTTGGTCTTGAGAACTGGAAAAGCAACAAGCGCGAGAAGCCACAACTACCTTTGTGTTGAAGTCGTCCTTTGCAACTGATCAATATGTAGTGTTCAGAGGGGCCTGAGCACAGAGGAACAAGTGGAATCGGAGGAGATCCTCCTGGCAGGACATCTCCATCAGTCCGGAGATCAGTTACTCAGATCTAGTCAGGGAATCTACTTCAGGCACCCTCATATAAACTAGGGTTTGGGGTTTTTTTTCCTCAAGTGGTAGAAAATCAGATTTATTACCCCCAAGGACAGTTTCTGTTAAAGTAGTGAGGTCTCCTTCAAACCACGTTCACAGAGCTCATAAGAGGGCTTCAAAAAAGCCTATTCCTTATGCGAAGGGGCTGCTGCTTGCAGTTGCCTTACTTTAGAGGCATTCACTCACCCACCCTGACCCAACTTTTCAGTTTTCTCATAATCAATGCTTCAAAGGTCCCGAGCTGTATTCTTCGATTAGTACTAGCGAGCACACACTAGTAAGGCAAGAATGCAGAGCCACGCAAAGCCAGGGCTGTGCCAGTGTTTCTTAATAGGTTGGAGAACTCGGCATTTTAGAACTCTGGAGGCATGACCTACCCAATTTAATTAGTGATCTGATTTGGGCAAGCAACTTTTTCAGGAATAAAAGTTCTACTTTGTAAGAAGATTACTACAAAGTTATTCATTCAAAACAATAATTAAAAAAAAAAAAAAAAAAAGGCAGGGAATTCCCCTACCCCCTACCAAGCATGGTTTCCAAAATCATTAATGACATGTTTCCAAGTTAAAGCTACTTGAATATCACTCCTTCCTTTTCAACCAAGCAGATAGCAAGTAGTCACATCGTACCAGTGGTGTTTCAACACGGTGGCTGCTAGCAGCTTGCCACCCTGTCCAGAGGGCAAACGAGTTTCATTTTGACAAAAGGAGTTGCAAGATGAGAGTAGTAAGCCAGTAAAAAAAGTCATGGGTAGATCCCCAAATTTACAGTCAAGTCCAGATACTTGTATGCCACTTATTACACAACTTACAGCCTTGTGCAATGGATCAATTCCTCTATTTTTGCATTTCCTTTCTCATAAATAGATTCTTCATGCACCTCCCTTTGCTTTCCTGTAGCTGTTCCAAGCCATTAACGTTGCCACTTGCCATTTCTTTAGAGCTAGTCTGAAAAGGCCCTTAGTATAACTATTTTTGTACCTGTTGTTTGAGCTACTTAGAGAGAACATCCTCTAGTAGTCAAAACCCAGAAGGAGTTTAAAAAAAATCATGGGGGAAAACCGTGACCCCTTTTCCACAACATCTGGATCAGGAGGTAAAAACTCAGAGCAAAATATGGCCACGCGCAGTTGCCGTCATTCAACTTCTGCACTCCGAGTAACTTTGGGTTTTGTTTTGGGGGTTTTGTTTTGTTTCAAACACCCTTTTTTTTGTGCCTGTTAGAAGGTGCTATCCTCTGGAGAAATAGCATATGCCTATTATGGCCTCTGCACCCTAATAGTAGGGTTGGCAGTTGTACTTCACATGTCTGAGCTTAACCACATCCCTCGCTAAAGCTCTTCAAGGCAAAGGCAGTCAGCAGGGCAGTGGGCGTGTTTGAAATGCCAGCAGTGGTACGGGTGACATTCCTCCCAGCTATTGTGTGCCCCTCCAGGGCACTTCTACTCACAGGTTACAAACAAGTATTTTGTGCCCCTGCCCCTTAAACCGTACACCGCCCGCTAGTGTTATGACCCTGGCTGCTCCTGAAGTGACTTAACCAGCAAAAAAACAGTTCCAACGCTCCCCACCACCACTGGAAGCATTTCAGAGATTCTGAGAGGACTCTTCAAGAGCAGCTTTTCCCCCACCCCTAAACTTGCCTTAGCTTAGTCCTTCCCTCCCAAGCTTCATTCCAAAGGCAGGGATTTCCCAGTACCGTTTCACAGATGCAAAGACCCAGTCCAAGGGGTTAAGCAGACAAGCCTGGTAGCCAAGACGTATTTCCAGTCAGCCAATAAGCTTTCCAAACCTAGCATCCAGTGGACGCCTGCCAAAATTACAAGCAGCTATTTTGCTGGAAGGGGCTCAAAACAAGATCAAGACAGGATGCTAACAAGACAAGTGTGAGCTGCATAAAGGCACCACATGTACAGTAAGTACTTGAGGTTCACGAGCCAATAGACTAAACACCCATTACCTACGTAAAGGTCTCTACGTTCACCTGCAGTTAAGAATTGTCTTAGAGGTAACTTGGAATTGGGGGGGGGAACCAAAAAACAAAAAACCTATGCTCAGACACTCTGCTTATCATTCAAGAGACTTTCCACAGGAAAAACAGCATGAAGATAACTGCTGTGACTGAGCTCTTCCTTCCAAGGGATTCTCGCGTGTGGATGAACAAGTCAGAAGCACGCTTATCTGTTTCATGCGCTTCTCTGTTCTTCGACCAAGAGACACCCGGCGCTTGGGCAATGAGAGGGGCAGCTGAACACAGGGCTGCCTGTTTCAGCCATCCCCAGCCCTGCCTGGGTGTGGTACGTTGTGCTCTTGGCCAGCTCACAGCGCTCACTGAATATCTGAACAATAGCCAGACTTCTAGGAGCTAGAACACAGCCTTACTGTGGGATCTGACTGCCCAGACTATGAGCCATCCCTCCAAATTTAACTGCAGGCAGAGTCAAATATGAGGTAAAACTGTTTCATCATCCTGTGATTTTTCAGTTTTATCATTTCCAGCGCGCTAGACAAATCCTGCAACTTCCTTTCGGAAGGGTCTCATTTAGGCTGGCTGCCTTTTCATATCTATTTAGGTCACGGTTCCCCAAAATGCAGGATTTCCCTGAAATGGCTCAGTTCTACACTTCTTAATATTCAGTTTCCCCACCCACTTTTGCTTTCCTCGCCACCAACCTATTTTAGGTTTTAAACAGCTCTGTTGGGACTGTACATAGTTTATAAGAGACCAGCTTGTGATTGCTGAAGTACCTTTTGTTATTTTAAGCTCCATCTAGTTCAAGCACTCGAGCTTTCCTAATATAGAGGAGAGCAGCTACACCACCAGGGTACACAGCACCCCGTGCCCAAAAACGCAGCCCGGGGAGCCGCAGAGAGCGGTGCCAGCTCACCCAGGGTGCGGTCCCACCGCTGCCGCCAACCATCCCCAGTGGCCTGCACCCTCCCACTGCCGCCTTCACTGGGTTCGGTATTAGCACTCCATGACTACGCCACAAGCAGGACCAAAGAATGAATCAGGCTGAGAATAACTGCTCTGTTATTTTTTCCAGCAGAACCATTTCATCACTCCCATTCACTGCAGTTACACAGGGGTACCACTCCCGGCACGGAGTACAAGAGGGAAGGTTAAGATGGTTTTTGGGGTACAGTTGGACAAGACTGGCCAAGCTATTGAACCGCTTCTTATTCCTCAATCCCTGGCACTCCTGCTTTATCCTTTGCAGTATCTCTGATACACAACCCCTTGGTGAGATTTATCCCTCATCAAGCCACATGCGCACATGCCGTTAACCCAGTTTTCGGCTGAGCCAGCAGAACAGAACGGATGCACTATTGATCCGGACTATCTGAGGCAACGCAAGGCAGGAATACACAGATGGGAGCACAACTTTACAGTGGCAGCAAACCATCAAAGTTCTCAAACATGCAACCGCATTTATCTAGTCCATTAAAAGCTGCAATTAAATGCACACTCTTGAGGTCACATTCATACACCTCTTGAAATACACTCTTTGAAATTGGGCTATTTGAAAAGAATGCCTGATAAACTTCAGTTGTCACTTGAGACCTAGATGCATGCACGAAGACGTTGCTAAATGCCCAGGAATCCCAGTGGTCAAGTAACATGTCTATTAACATGTCTTCCTTTTAAATACAGGTCCATCAAGCACCACATTATTAAGCGTAGATGACAGTGGAACATTCTATAGACCAGGCAGATACCATGAGACAAAGCAGTCAAAACCCAGCCATAGCAGAGGGTATCACTTAGACCATTCCAGATGCAAAAATAGGTAACTGTTCTGCATGTGTAGCCTTCCACAGAAGGCCTGACTAAACTGAATGTAAGAAAACACCTAATTACCCCTTCCACTTCAGAGTATTTCTTCTTTAATTTTTCAGGGTGTTTTCACAAAGTCTACTTAGAAAAAAAAAAAGTTACAGCTACCTGAACATAATTCCTATCTCGTGGACTTGAGTTAGACTGTAACTGTCTCTACAGTTTTACAGAGAGACAGAGTCACAAATTAAAGAACAGAGTAAAGTCTCAGACTTCCAGTGACTGCTACAGTCAAGCTATTCCCAGTTTGCCACAGGGCTGCAAGTTCTGAAACAGTGCTGTAAGCATTGCTAAGAAGCAACTATCAAATGCATCAGTAACATACGGCCTCAGGGCTCTCACATCTGAGAATCGTCTTCTGGCCTATGCTAGCTTTCTGTGGGAAAGTGTTTTGAGAATACTGCCCAGACATAACCAGAGACACCTGCGTAGATCAACTGTACCAGCAAACACAACAGATAAGATAGCTGTACTCACAAGTAACTGGGCTTATATTAAGTGTGCCTTAAATAAAGGGTTTGCTTTTGATAGCTTTTAATTATTACACTTGACTAGCTCTTTTACTTTCTCCATGCCTCTGCACTCCAGAAGATGAGGTTAAGAACCTCCAGGCACCTACACACTACTTCACAAGTTCCAGTACTTTCTAAGTTATCTCTGTCAAGAACCATTGTTCCACTGTAACAAAAACAAGACACTGAACAATCAAATCGAACTTAGAAAATGATCCAGCTTTGAAATTGGCCTTGCTCTGAGGATGGGGTTGGACCAGACAACTTCTCTCTCAGCTTAACTTTTTCAATGATTCTGTAAGACCACAGAGGCTGTTGGGGAGCTACCCTGCGTTAGCTTAAGCATTTGTAATACTCATGGCAGAAACTGACTTCTTGTATCAAGCAGGCAGGAATATTTCCCTTACATGATTTGCAGTTTCAATATTTAGGTCCTTTAAACCTCCTCTACAAACAGAGATGTACGGACCATCTTTATGCAGTCAAACATACAGATAAGACAAACCGTTAGTGGACTTCCTGAAGCTGGAGGTCAAAACTGAGAAACACAACTGAGTAGTAGGAAGAGAAATAGCCAGATGCTGAGTACATCTCCTGTGTATATCAACATACATGCAAATATGACTAAACGAAAGCAAACAGTAAAACTTACTAGACTAAGCAGATGCAGGGAGTCTGCAAAGCAACCTTCTGCAGGAAGCATTCATAAGTCAACTTGAGAACTTAGCTGTTATTCAGACCTGCTGTGTAGGGCTGCTTTTTGTCACGTTTTCAGTTTTTTTCCATATGCTAAGGAACAGTAGCATAGGATTTGCAGGCATTAATTCAAATTTGATCAAAGCCTGGGGCTCCTTCAACGTTCCTGCATGCAGATACCTCCGCCCCAACTCCACATCTCCAGAACACTAGGGGCAGTAAGAGCGGCTAACTACTCTTGCTCAGGCTTGCTATGAAAACAGATAGATCCACGTTAATGCATCTAATAACCCATATTTCTCTAAGGAAATGGCAGATCAATGAAATGACTTGGTTTACAAGACTGTCTGAATCCCCTCAGATCCAAATTATTTTCAAATCCTTCCAAACATTGCCAAATCAAAGCTGTCATTAGAACACTGTCAAAGCATTTCACTGGGAAGTCCTCCATGCCAAAATTCTATGACACCAAAGCATTTGCACATTGTCCTTTCAGGTTTTTCCTTATCTCTTTGCAAATGACTGAGTAATGCAGCACAGTCCCAAGATAAAAAAAGAAAGAGTCACGTAACATGCACCCCTCCTCCAAACCGAGGGAACCAGCTTACTGAAAAGCAAGCTATGATGCAGTGAATCTTAAATTTGAAATACCTTCTAGGAATTTGAGGGGTCCTACATAAAAAGAAGAGACCCACCAACCAGTTTTTTTTGCAGTATGAACAAAAGACACTTTCAAAGCTTAGCCATGGAAGAAGCAGCTGGTCACCTCCTCTGATGAAGCTACATTTGTTGCTTAGTGGCAGAAGAGACTTTGCACAGAAGTGAACCAAGTACAGAGCAAGGCACAAAGTCTGTATATTAAATTCGTCAGAACTGAAGCAGCAAAGGAGAAGCAGGACAGCCTTCTCTCAGATTTCTACTTGATTATTTCGCATTTGTCAGAACAAACACTAAGATAGCGTCGTATTTCCTGTGTATGGTGCTGAAGCAAGTATTGCTCAGGACATCTCATCTTCAGTTGACTGCTCTGATCTTCAGTGATTTGGAAGTTCATTAGTCCTTCTATTTGCTCTATCTTTTGATAGAAAGATTCAAGACAGACACTACAGTGATATGTTCTTACATGTGAAGAAGCTGGCACATATCCTCATTCGAAAAATCTCTACCCTGTTGGGTGTGCAAAGGGGTATTCAAACTGAGCATAACACGTTGCATTGCAGCTTACAGTCAAGCTTCAACTTGAGATGTTAGTAACAAACCACAGAGGAAGATAAAGCAAAAAAAAACCAAAACTTAAGGGTGTATTTGAGCTTTAACTCACTCCCACATATATGGCTGTCACCACAACACCCTACCTATACATTGTGCCCATCAATGCAGAAAACATTAGTGTCTATAGGTTTTTCGTAAGCTAAAACCCTTGCAGCAGCAAGTCATTAAAAGAAGAGTAAGAAAATTCTGAGTCTTAAAGAACTTTCTGCTGGAACGTACAGCTTCCCAGTCTGTTGTGGCTGGGTCAGAAAACCATCAGTCTGAGGTGCCATTTAGTGTTTTAAACCCAAAAGATTACGTTACCAGGCAGTAAACACTTTCGGATTTTTTTGAACATCAAATTCAGGTAACAGAGGCTCCTTGCTTGCTTTGTGGAGCAAAGGACTAACGTTATAGCAGCCAGGAAAGTGTGTCATCTCAGTATTCCAGGAAAGAATAAATTACAGTCCAGCTCCCATAACAAAGGCAGCACAACAGAGCTGGAGGACTAAGACACAGTGCTTATTCAAGTATTTTCTTGGTTTAGTGATAAAGTCTTTTATGGTGCTGAATAAGAACGCCCTCAAAGCCCACCACCTTTCCAATCATGGACTTGGAGCTTTCAGATGTTACTAGCCTTTTCCAACCCTATTATTCAAGCTACTAGTAACCTTATAGTTTTTGAGGCAGCTCACAAAATGATCAGTCGTGTAACAGTTCATTCATACAGCAGCTTCTCTTTCTTTAGGAGATTGTGGATATTGCCTAGAAAATAAGCATTTTACTGCTCTCTGCTTCCTGCAAACAAATTCATGTGTTGAGTGCTCTTTGGTGAAAAATACAGATACTGCAACAAAAATCCAGTTGCTCACACAGCACGTTTTCAGAAACAGAAGAAAGATTTCTCAGCTTGAGGTAAGCTCAGATCCTGATTTTTTGCTGAGGATAACTGTAGCCACAGAGCACTGAATACAGCCATGGACTAGATTCAATACATCTCAGCTAAAGTTCTCGTTATCTACCCAATAAAACAAATGAAGTGAACAAGTCACTTTTTCAAAAGTGATTTTAAGTTTCCTTAATACATAGATATATGTAGGGGCAAATGAAATAACCAGATGTTGGCAAAATAGTTATTGATACTTAAGCTTTTGATCTCATCTCACAGAGCACAGAGTTATCTTAACATTTGGTGTGTCACATATAGTAGTTACTGTAAACTGTAAACTAAAAAAGCAACACCTTTCTTATGTATGCAGTGCAGTGTCTCCATTAATGAACACTGTCAAAACTTAGTGGAACGTGAATATAATGAGTATCGTAATCTGGTATCATCCCTAAAGCATTAAAAAAAAAAGACAAAAAAACAACCCCCCACACACCAAACCGTGTCAACATTTTGCATGTTGTTATTGCGTGGACACCAGTATTCTATTGTCTCAGCTGCACTATAAGCTACAATATAAGCAAGTCTCTTTCAACCCATCCGACTTTTCAAGCAATTTTGCTTTCTTGACATATAGTTCCTAGAAGAGCTGTTTGAGTGGTCTGATATTAACTAGATTAACCAAGTAATCGGGTGCGATTGAAAGGCATTTAAAGGACAATGCAATCATCAGGCACAGTCAACATGGGTTCACAAAAGGAAAAGTCCTAACTAATTTGATATCCTTGCATGATAAGGTCACCCACCCAGTGGATGATGGGAAGGTGATGGATATAGTTTTCCTGGATTTTAGGAAAGTTCTTGATACTGTCCCTCACAGCATCCTTCTGGACCAGCTGTCCAACTGCAGGATGAGCAGGTTCACAGCACACTGGGTAAAAAACCGGCTGGACAGCAGGGCTCAAAAGGCTGCAGTGATTGGGGTCACATCTGGCTGGCAACCAGTCAGCAGCAGTGTTCCTCAGGGCTCAATTCCAGGGCCAGTGCTGTTCAATATATTTATCAGTGATCTGGATGCACAAGTTAAATGCACCATTAGCAAGTTTGCTGATGATACCAAACTGGGAGGTGCTGTTGGCTCTCTTGAGGAACATGAGGCCTTGCAGAGGGATCTACATAGAGTAGAGCATTAGGCAATCATCAACCACATGAAATTTAACAAGAACAAATGCTGGATTCTGCACCTGGGACAGAATGACACTGGGCACAAGCCTAAATGGGGAGAGGGGTGACTGGAGAGCAGCCCTGCAGGAAGGGATCTGGGAGTGCTGGTCGGCAGCAGGCTCAGTAGGACCCAGCACTGTCCCTTGGCACCAAGAGGGCAAACCACATCCTGGGGCACATCAGACATGGCATAACCAGACAGTCAAGAGGTGATTATCCCACTGTATTCAGCCTTAGTGCAGCCTGGAGTACTGTGCTAGGCCCCACCATTTAAGGATGTGAAGGTGCTTGAACCTGTCCAGAGGAGGACAACCAAGCTGGGGACAGGGCTGGAAGGCATGTCCTGTGAGGAGCTGCTGAGGACTCTGTGCTAGTCTTGCTGGGAGAGAAGGCAGCCAAAGGGCCACCTCATTGCTCTCTGCAGCTCCCCGAGGAGGGCACGTGGAAAGGAAGGTGCTGGGATCCAGGGACAGGGTGTGTGGGAACAGCCCAAAGCTCCATCAGGGGAGGATCAGACTTGATATGAGGAAACATACCCAGAGGGTGGTCAAACACTGGAACAGGCTTCCTGGAGAGGTGGTCGATGCCCCGTGGCTGTCAGTGTTTCAGAGGCCTTTGGACAATGCCCTTAACAACATGCTTTACTTTCGGTGAGCCCTGAAGTGGTCGGGCAGTTGGACTAGATGATGGTTGTAGGTCCCTTCCAACTGAACTATTCTATTCTAAGTAGAGGTTGTGATGGGCAGTTTTATCTATTTCTTTTAGAGCCCAACAAAAGATAAAAAACACTAGTCATATATTGCAGGCATGTTGAACAGAAAGTAGTTTCATCACAGGACAAAATCCCTCAAAAGTTAAAAGCTCTTATGCATCCTAAAACAGAAACACACTTTATCTCCTTTGAAGGACGCTACAGAAACCAAGTTCACTAAGAACCTTTAACTTTCCAGTTTCCACCTTTAGAAAGCTACTCTAACAACCTTGAAGTTGTATGTTCAAGATACAATACAAAAGCAAGAAGAAACTCACTCAGAAAATAAGTGAGCATATCTGAAACTATATCCATGCCTCCAATATCCAATATGTCGGCAGGTGAAAATTCTTGTTTAAAATAAGGGGAAGGAAAGGATGAGAGTGGAAGTTTTATTGTGGCCTAAGTTCAATTTAGAACATCTTCATACTATTGAAATTAATATTAAGCATATTTATTATTACCCTTTTATGAAAAATTTTGGTTTGCTGACCCTTTCTTGAGTGGTGGACCGCATTTACTTTGCTAATGCAAAAAAAAAAAAAGTATTTGGAGCACCAGTTCTTAGCCAGTTTTCCTGCACAGATACACCATTGGTCAACTTTGGCAAGAACCACCTCTTGCACACAGGGAGGAAGCATTTCTAAAGACTTTTATGCCATATGCCTCTTGCTAACTTGCACAGGAACAGGTCAAGCATTCATTAACATGTCTGTTTAATGGATCAATAAGTATACCCTTACTTTTAATACATACATACAAATCCCTCCTTCTCTATCATTTCTAACTGGAACTCCAAGGTTGCCAGGAAGTTGTTACACTAACAGGACTAATAGGATTGCCTACATATAAGAGGATGTATTGGACCACAAAGTATTGTGTGCATTTTGTATCACCACTTTTTTATTGGGCAACTTGATATTGCTTGAATTTGTCAGCAGTGGAGCTGCCGTACTTCCTTACAGAGTGCCTTCAGAACCATTTGCTGCCATTCTGCAAGACCTGTGGATTACAACCGTCTTACGATGATATCAAGTTCTGGATTTTAACAGAGAAAAAAAAGAAAACCACGCAACCAGAACCGTCTCATTCATCCAGCAACCAGCTTGAAAAGAGATTTAGTGTATTGAGAAAATAGATACTTTTTTTTAATTCACTATTCCAGAATAGCATATTCAGAGGGTGGAAAAATTATACCTTATTATTCTTAGAGACATTATGAACAAAAAGCCACACCTCCAGGGGATGTGGAGGATGTTGAAAGCCCTGACACTTCACCCTAATAATTTGTCTGGCAGCTCATTTTTTGCACTGTAACCAAGCACAGAATTAATACCAGAGTCAAGTTCAGTACAGTTTAAAAGCTATGACAAGGACAAATTTAGCCCTGAATTCCATGGTTTATTAGACTGTTACATAAAACCAAATACATTTATTAAGTGGTGTGACTAAGTGATCGGACTGTGATGGCAGATTTTTCCTGTACTTAGTCACTTCCCACCATAACTGGGTCTCCCAATCCAGAGAGAAAAAAGGTTGCGAGTCATAAGGGCTCAAGAAGAAGAGGACAAATCAGTGATGTACAGACAGACAAGAATGGCTCATGGCTGCAGGAAGTCGTGTTTTGCTTTAAAAAGAAAATACCTGGAGAACGCAGGAAGGAGACCTGCTATTCCACGATTGTATGCCAATATGCTGCACGCAAGATTATCTGACATTTACTTAACCCCCAGCCCCACAAAAAAAAAAAGAAACTGAGGTTTTACAGCATTCACACTCCAGTACAGTGAAGTCTGTTCTCCTGAGTAGCCTTCCTCTACGAAATAAACAAGTTGACCAATATTGCTAGAAGCTGGCAGGAGAGCATAGACCAGTCTGGACCATGCATACTATGCCACTCTTCAGTTATCCTCTTTCTGATCTCTTCCGAGATTTCATTTTTCTCTACACAGAATCACTGCTGGCAGAGAAAGGAGTCTGTCTCTTCCGCCTCCTAGTCTATCATCCCATTCTTGCCTAACTGCGTGTTTCTCTACAGAGCAGATCACATTTGAGGCTTTTTCATTCATTCGTCTTTTAGGGACATCCCTGTGCCTTTGTCTGTAGCTATTTGTCAACCAGCAATGGCCAAAGGGAGAGAAATCTAACATGGCCAAATGCTCTTCTTTTTTAGGCTGGGAACAGGATGAGAACAGGACATCATTCCTTCATCCAAAGTTTGTGTTTTTGAAAAAGTTCCTCAGAACAACTACGGCTTCAGAGATGTTGGAACAACTAGAAAAAAAAAAGCATTTTGCAGGTGTCATACCATTAAAGACCTCTTCAAAGAGTGTTTTCTCCCCATTTAATACAAGTTCAATAAGCTGCTATAAAAAGGCCAGGAATTTCTGACTGCCCCGGTACTCCCTTGGAGGATCACACACTCACAGGTACCCTTTTGTAGCTGCACAGGAAGGAAGCAGCACTAGATCACCCACCTATGTATCCACAGTTGCTGCAGCCATAATTATCTCCTGTCAACATAAGGCCCAAACCTCTGCAATTTCAGGTTCTAAGTCTTCAAACAGCTGCAGCTGATCCTGCGGTTTTATAACCACCAGGCCTGCCAGTGACTGTCTCTTCCTACATCCCTGCCAAGTATTTGCTGAACAATCTTTTAAACATTACGGTAAGAGTCAGCATTAGCTACTGGAGTCAGAAGGGTGGGTTTTATGCCCACAACTTCCAAAACACTTGAATGCTCCACCTAGAAACAACCATAGAAGAGGTTACAAAGAGGTTCGCCCAAAAGAATAGCCTTCCATGAACATAGAGACTTCAGCCTGCTTTAGAAGTTTCAGATGGGATAAAAACAGACCCCTTTGATGCAGTATTATTGGCTGCACTATGCAAAATGCTCCCAAACACCCCTAGGGAAAAGCAAGCAATTAACTGCCTGCTTACTAGTGCTCTTAATTTACATCAGTTAATTGCGCTGGATTATTCCTGGGCAGGGAGGGATTTCCTCTTTTCCAATAGCAGAGAGACTCCTCGCAGGGTGATGGTGATTTCTAGCATAATCATTTGGCAGACAGACAAACAAGACACGGAGAGAGAGGAGGGGGGACACGACCCGAGGAGTTAGCGTTGAGATCTTGGAACTCTTTTTCAAGCAGACCCCATTGTAGCCCTCAGAACAGCGATTAGGCACAGATAACAGCTTTATTGTGCAAATTCAGGGAGGCCCTCTTGCCGCACAGAAGGGGAAAAAAAAAAAAAAAAAGTCAGCCAAATAAGGTTGTTTGAGCTGCACCAAGCCAGGAAAGAGTCCAGGAGATGACGTAGCGAGAGGAAGCTTTTAGTCAGTTTCCTTTACACCCTGGAGCGGGGCCAGAGCCTCTTCCAGAGGGGTTTCACTGCGAAAAGTGTGGGTCGGTGAGCAAGGAGAGGCAGAGCCCAGCAACCCCCCGGGAAGGGTCCCGCTCCCCCTGCGCCCCAGCTTCCCAGGAGCGGAGATGGAAGGTATTTGAATCATTCGGTTCCAGTCCATCAGCTGTCTTTCATGGAGCTACCTACAGACTCCAGTGAGCTCTGCGCAGGAGGATTTCACTTCAGACCAGACATTATACATAAAACAACTGAAACAAGTTTCCTCTAGAGGCAGTGATGCCATTTCCTGTCAAAAAAAGGAGTCCATATTAAGACATCTTATGAACTATCCTCACAAGAAAAGCAAGAATTGCAATTAACCTTCAGGGGTGATTAATCAGACAGGGCAGAGTCACCCCAAGGAAAGTGCTGCAATCCCTTGTAGGTCCAAAAAAGGTACTGCCAGTAAATGTTACAGGGACAGGATATTTGCATGAAGCAAGTGACGGCCGACCCCTGACTTGAGGCACTCTTTTCCCCAGAGGATTCTTACAGCAGAAGCAGAAGATCTAAAGCTTTCCTTGGGCTCCTCTTATTGTGTGCACCTCACCAACCTGCTTCTTGCTCATCTGCCCCAAGCAACAAATCAAGAGGTGAAGAACAAAAGGAAGGACTCAACTAGCACATTCAATCTTCTAGAACCTCTGGTATGATAAGCACTCTTAGGGCTCACACTGTCACCTTAAAGTTTTAAGGGGGGGCATCACGACTACCAGTTCAGATCAGGTGCTCAGAACACCACTCAGTGATGTTTTCTGTACAACACTGCCAGCTCAGTGAAAGGCTTGCCATAAGAAGGGGAAGCAAGATTCTCCAAGCATGTAAAAAACAAATTGAATGCTAGGTTATTAATGGTATTCTTTAAACTCCCTATTTAACTTTAATATAGAAGGCCCAGAAGTACCAAAACAGAAGCTTTTAGTCACTATCAGGCTTAACTGCTTCATCTGCACGAGAGGTAAAACCTTGCTAATCTTGCAGAATCTAGGAACCAAGCTGATGAATACAATACAAGATGGGGTGTGAAGGCCTTTCCTGGTTTGTAAAATCCCATGGTAGGTGTAAAGCTACAGATAATTCATTGTATACCAGTCCAGTAGTTCACCTGGTTCCCTTGTACCCTCAGCATGTTTTAGCTACTGTTGCTTCTGAAGTACAAAGTCATCTGAAAATCACCAACCGGGGCAACATGGACTTCTTTATAAAAGAAGGTCTTTGGGAGCTCTCAAACACACTTTTTTCACAGCAACTCCATGTATCCGACAGCATTAGAAGAAAGGTACAACAGACAGTTTGCCTAACAAGCTAGCATCCATGCCTCACCAAAGGCTGTCTAACTTTGATCAATGCTGCCAAGCTTCCCAAGTTATACTGACTGAGGGGGTGGAGGAGATACAACACCAAAGGGCTGGTCCTCAGATAAGACAGAATGCATTTGGAATGCTTCTAGTGTTCCTTCATAGCACAACAGGATCCAAACCCAAGGCATCAGAAGAAAAGTGTCCATCCATTACAAGTCATGGTTTCCTTCACTGTCCGCCCTTCCCCCTTCAGCTTTCAAGACTCCAGCAAATTCCACAAGAAAAAAAAAAAAAAAATAAATCACCCAAACAAGTGCAGCACTCAACTCATAGCTGCCATCTTGTTGCAGTATTTGGTAGCAAGTAGCTACACATCAAGAAACTTAATATCCAGGGGATTCTCCTGATGCCTACCCCAGTTTCTTAGTTACCTTTCTTCTAACCAGACCCATGCAGTTCCAAAGAACAAAAAGAGATATGCTTCAAGGGCCTTTGGAATCCAGCTGGGAATTAGCCCTAATGGCTATTGCTACACTGAGTTTTAGAAAGTGTTAAGGGAAAAGGCAACAGCAGAAAAGACTTTTTAAGAAAATCTTAAATAGCATCATAGAGCTGAGACCTATGAATGTTACTATTCTTTTGTGCTGAAGACTTCATGCTTGTCCAAGATGATTTTCTCTGCAGTAACACTTTGCCCTAGAAACCTGGAGGCTTATGTTCTGAACATCAAGAGAAACACTTAGTTCTGCTAATACAATAAGAGGAGTCCAAACTTTATTATACCTTAGTTGGAAGCTTTCTGTATTCATGAAATTAGCTCTGATTAAACCCCATTTCTCTACGACAAGTAAAGACTATGTTACCTAAAACAGAACTGCTCAAGTCCTAGCGATAAGACAGCTGAACACACACCTCATACACAACAGATGCTCACATTTTAAGTTCAGTGGCATATCCATTCACACAGCCACAAAGTAAGTACATTCATAGGCAAAATAGTTAATGAATTCTGATACAGAAACATTGCCTTTTCTAGTACCTAAAAATACAGTAAAGTATCAGCCCATTAAATGGATGTGACTGGTACAAAAAAAAGGTCGCTTTCCCCTCCCGCTCCTCCAACTAAAAAGGTTTTTGTAATACTAAAGTTCAAGTGATTAACTATGGTGCTTGGACTACCCATCAACGCGACAGTTCATTCACTTCTATCAGGATTTGGAACGGAGTGTGACTTCCAGCTCTGCCCAGCCTCAAATGACTCAGTGTGAGACCAGAGCACCATCAGTCAGCATGAGATCAGAGCCTACTCTTGGCCAATACACAGGCTTCCCACCACTGGGGCAGAGACCTTTCAGAGCTCAGTGGCTTGTAAGAGGTTTTTCAGCACTCAACTACTTCCACCTCTTCTGGAATACAAAGTGTAGGGGGAATTATATGCCCTCTTCAGTGTGCGCTTTAACTGTTTACATCTTGCAAACTCTTCAGAATAAATATATGATAAACCAGCGTTGGTTGCTTAACTGTAAGATCACTCTAGATAAAGCTGTGAAGCTTTCCAGTGGTGAGCACGGCAGATCAGCAGGCCGATCCATGATGGACTTTCAACACAGCCTACAAGCCCTCCAGCAACCAAATCCCCCGACTGCACAGACATTACACTTCACAACTGCAAGTCATGTGCCACTAGTTCAAAGGTTACCAGAGTTAATCTTGGATTCCTATTAATAGTGCACCAAAGCATAGTGCCACTTGTAGCAAATCTCATGGAGCAAAATGGCAATCTCGAGCTAGATGTGTTAACATTTAGCCCAGCTTAAGGAGGAGTAGGGACTCAGAACTCAACAGGTTTTGCTGCTCGAGCCATGCAGCAGCATGTTCTGTAAGCCTGGCGAGATGAATGATAAGAGCTACCAAACACTTTAGACACAAATGTTTTTCCTGCCCAGCCAGAACTGTTCCCTGGAACATTTCCTCCATCTGTCTTCTTCACAATGGATTTATTTTTGTGATGAAGCCCACATATAGCTACGTCTAACTGCTTGAGTTTCACCCACATTTGACCTTAATTGAGGAAAGTCACTTGCATTCTACTGTTTTGTTAATTAAGTAGCTATTAACAAATGTCAAGCTAGCGCACTAGTAGTCATGTTTCTTTCACATGAAGAACTGATTACATGGTTATGCCAGCATATCCTGTTCCTGCAAACCACAGCTCAAGAAGTAATGTGTAAAATACTTGTTTCGGTTGGGTCTGCAACCAGGGCAGATGGGGCAGGAAGCCGAGGGCCGGTGGCTGACGCAGCAGGAGGCCTGCAGCTCCGGGCCTCAACAGGCACCCGCAGGCAGACCGCTTTCTGCGGCGCGCAACACAGTGTCACAGCAAAGCACTTGCAGTTCTTTACCCGTTCCAGTTTTTAAAAGCCGCGAAAGCAGAACTGCTCTGTCAGAACCAGAAAGCGGCAGGCGGGGAAGCTCAGCCCAGCCTGGGGTGAGCCTGCAGATGGAGAGGCTGCAACCAGCACCTTACAGGCAGAGCGGGGTCGCGGTGCTGGGGTTCAGCCCGCTAGCGGGAACCCCGCCTCGTAAGCGGCTCTGCAACACGGTCGGGATTTCTTGGGTGATTCACACCAAGAGAAGTCACTCACCACAACTGTAAACCCTCTGGCTGAAAGGGCTCAACTGCATTTTACACAGAAGTCCCCGAACCTGAGTGACTTCTGTTAATCTTACTGAACTTGTTGCCTGTATTATTATTTTTTTTTCTGAGGAATTAACTCTTCACTAGTTGTTGATATTTGAAGAAAGGCCTTTCTAAAGCTTCAGAAAACACTGCCTTAACCTTTAAGTGGCTTGAATCTGATATCCCTTAAGATGTTGATGTTTTAAAAAAAAATAATAATAATCCATCTATTGTCTCAGAGAGCTGGCATTTAAGACAGCAGGAAAAAGCAGAAGTCAGTCAAACAGGCATTTAATATCTATTTTAAAGTAACAAAATTAAACTATCAGTAAAAAAAAATAATAAATCAGGGTGGATTCCATTTCAGCTTCCACTTGCACAGGGGTGGGGTTTTGTTTAGGATTTTTTTTTTTCTTCTCTCCTTTATGTAAACCAGAGACTCTCAGCTTAAACATCAGATGTTCTTAGGCCGTCTCAGATCACTCCCAGTGAGGAAACATCCAGAGCTTTCCAGCCAGCTCCTTCCTGTTTTATCAATGAAGGACTAGGACCAATTCTTTTACTCCAACCAGGAAAAATTAAATGGAAAAACCCCAACGCTCCTCATTAGTCACCGCGCTCCTGCTGCGAGAGGGAGAGTCAAGTACGGACTTGACCAGACTTTCTGAAGTACCGAGATCTCTCCAGCCAAGAAATACTTCCAGTCAAGCCGGGACAAGGCTCCCTAGCAACTCAACCCGACTAATTACGAGTTGTGGGGAGAAAAAAAAAAAAAAACCAACAAAAAAACCAACCCACAACCCAACTTCTCCTCTTTACGGAGCACATGAGAGGCAGCCATAGAATTAATTAATCCCCCATCAGGCCCTAGAAAGCCTCACCGGGC
>NW_009647444.1:1531196-1547370 GCF_000708025.1 Charadrius vociferus
GGGTCGGGGATCGGGGCGGGGGCGAAGCGTTTGTGCCCGCCGCCGGCGGAGCCGTCACCGTCCCCGGTGAAGGGTGGGGGGAGAGAGCGGCCGCGGGGGCCGTGGCCAAGTCCCACGTGGGCGGGAGCCGGGGGGCTTTCCAGCGCCCCCAAAACGGGGTGCCAAAAAAGCCGAGAAAGCCCTGAGCGCTGAAGTTTGTTTGCGTAGCAGGTGCCAGGGGGCTTCTGGTTCCTGCTAAAAGCATTATTTTTTAAAAAAATAATGCTAGTTTATAGGTGGTTGCACCGTTCAGAGTGAGACCACAGCACTGATGTTCTGATCATAGAATCATGGAACCGTTTGGGTTGGAAGGGACCTTAAAAATCGTTCAGTTCCAACCCCCTGTCACGGGCAGGGACACCTCCCACCAGTCCAGTTTGCTCAAAGCGCGGTCCAGCCTGGCCTTGGACACTTCCAGGGATGGGGGTGAAGAGAGCATCTGTCGTTCGTTCAGTGCCCAGCCCAGCCCAAACCCCCGCAGGCATCCACAGCTTCTCTGGGCAATCCTTTTGTCTCTCCTTTTGTCTCTCACTCGGTCTGAGTCACCACACTCGGGGTGCAGCTCAGGGGTGGTGCTCACTCAACACTCTCCTCAGTCCTTGGCGCCTTCCGTCAGCATGCTGTTTCACCTGAACTAGAATCTCTACGCTGTGTCTACATAGGAAAAACCATCAGTATAATTAGAATGATGTAAATTGGTGTAACTTTTCTACACACAAAGTCCCTAAGAGCCTATTTTACAAAGTTTTCTTCCTTTTCCAACTCGTTTTTACACTGAGACTTTCTTAGACTAGATCAAACAAGACTAGTCCATGAAAGGGTTCTACTTGTTTCCTACAGAAATTGATATTGACAGACGAGATCCAGAATAATAAAGGCACTTGCTCGTGACTTTAACAAATGGTAGGGGGCACCCACAGTGCCAGGTTTGGATCCAACAATGTTAGGTGGGGGCTTCTTCACTGGATTCAAGCAGCTCTGTGGAGACTTCTTCATTACCATGCTAACAACATCATACGTGATGGGGAGAGCCCAGTTCTGCTTCTGTTGGGACTTCTATTCCAACATTCCTTCATAAGATTGAGGTAACTCTTTGGAGGATAAACTGTTTGGATAAAAGTCTAGCTATTTCCTTGTCAAACTGAAGGAGCCGTGGTTCAGCATCCAGGGACCTAACGTTTTCTTCATAGTGTGAAGGCCAGGAGCCATGATGCAAGCGGAGCCCCGTGCCAGTGAGACAATCACATCCAAAGGATCTGCATTCCCCTCACAGTGTGCCAGGCATCGCCCGTGCGTGCAGAAAGTCATAAACCGCATGTCAAACAGGCTACAAACTGTCTGAAGGGGCGAGACAAACAGAGTGAGTTCTACAGCGTGACAGACACTTCTTTCTCACTCCAGCCACTTCTCTTGTCCTTCTTCTCTATTACTTGTAGCAATAACCAAACAAAATACCATTCATGCCACTTGAAAGACAAGGGTTCCCTGTGACAGGCACATGAGTCTCTCCACTTTACTTCCTCTCCTGCTTCTTCCTTTCCTCTTCCCCTTCCCTGTCGAGGGGGAGGACGAGACATCTGAGACATGTGAACCCGCACAGTGCTCCAGCTCCAGTGTCGTGAGCAGTTCCCACAGCAGGGGTGCTGCACCGAGATCTCGCCTCCCTCCCAGACCTCTCGGCGGCCAGCTGCTGAGGAGGGGTGGTGGTAGCCCACAGCTGAGCCCTCCCTGCCTGGCCCTGTGTGAGAACAAGCACATCGGCAGATTCCTTGAGAGCCTCAGGCAGGGGTTATCTCTCCTCCCCGACCGCAGGATGAGATTCCAAGGGGTAAAAGTGTCAGCTGACTAAAGATCCTCCCTGCAGGAGGCTGTAGAGATGAGTAACATTACCCAGGGCCTCAAAAATGCTGTTATTTCCAGACTGCTCAGAGCCCAAATAATATTAAAGTATTTCAGAATTAGATTAGGCCAGGATGACATTAAGCATTCTCCTGGGAGGAGGTCTGGTATTTCACTGGGGATTTATTGTCTTGGTTTCATTTACATCAAACCTTTTGTAGTACCTTCTTCTAAGCAGAAAAAGCACGTAAATTATTTGGTCTGAACTACCAGAATTATTTAGCATGAGCACTTATACAAGGGTCCATTTCATCAGCATATGGGTTTTTTGGATTAATGCTGGGTAACTTGAACTGCCCTTTGCATAGCTTTGACAGGAGATAGAGGCCTTATTCCATCCAGTTTGCCACAATGTAATAAACAAACAAACAAACAAAACAAACAAACAAAAAAAAAACCAAAACCAAAGCAAAGGTGTTCATACTAGAAGTTGCATTTCAGAGGGCTGAAAGAAACGTAGTTTGATTCACATAGGCAAAGGGAAATTGCTACCATAATATGGCAACTACATCTTCATCACGTAGTAGTCCTGGATCGTCCTCCATTTAGAGTTAACCAGCCTGGTTGTGAGCTATTCTTTGAATAGCAGGTAAGCAGCTTTCTCCTGCTCTTACAGTTTCCTTCTGCTCAGACATCAATGCCTGCAAGTTCACAGTGAGATGCCTTTGATGATGATCTTGGATCGTTTTAGTGTTTGATTGTGTTTAGAGGTAAAAAGCACCTTCTGTCCCAAACACCCACAAATAACTCTTTCCAAACACCCTTGCCTCTTTAACGCCTTTACACCTTAGGCATTAGGGTAATCTTTTGCAGTGGTTCTCAAGCTGGGAGGATGAGGGGGGCATGGGAAGGGGAGAGCATACCACATCTAGGGAGGCAGGATTTGAAAAGTCTGAGGATAATTTTGTTCCCACTCAGCTGCTGGGACAGGGCAGAAGCTGATGGGGCCATTGGACGTGTGACCCCATTTATCTGACCCCCTTTCCACCTCAAGGAATGGAGCTCCTTACAGTGTACAGTCCCAGCTCCTGGCTTGTCCATTCCCCAGGGCTGGAACTGCCTGGAAATCCCAGGGGTGTGAGTCTGCCAGATGCTCTGTAACACCCTAGTTGCTAGTTCCCTCCAGCCAAAATTCCCCACTGGCCATGAGGTCCCTGCAAGGAACAAGGGAGAAGGCAGGACTAGGGACAATGACTCACTGTATGGCCCACACCGCTCACCTCACCCTGTGTGTCTGGGGATAGGATGTGAAGAGGAGACCAAAAAGGAGAATTTCAAACCAGAGAAAGGGTGTGCAATGTATGCAATGACCATACAAAAAAAAGTAAGCACCACCCATCTGCTAGAATTGTCTCTTCTTCCGTTGTTCTTTCTATGTACCATATGGGAGCAAATGCTCAGAAGTTGCTGCTTTCTGCACCTTGTACTGCTTACAGCAATGAGGGGAACAAAGGGAAATCTCATGGATATTCTGGGACCTCAGTCCCAATATTTACAGCCCAAATAACAGATAACATAACTAGCAAGGACAAAACAATGAGTGGGAATATATTTTGCCAGTTTGGGTGAAAGGTACTGATGTAGAAATGCTCTGAAATCTGCGCAGAATTGGAACAGTGTGAGCTTTGGAGGCTGACGCTGGTGCCCTCCCCTCAGAGCAAGGAGGTGGGGTAAGTCCTGCTGGTCTCTTCCATCTCAAACCAGTGAAGAGAAATTATTCCTGTGGGTGATGGGAGGAATCAAGCTAGGGCTTTCAGTTTTAGAAGAGATGTTTAATCTAAAAAATAGCTCCACTGGTATTTATTCTGCTAGGTTTGATGGTGTGATGTGTATCCAAAAGGAACAATGCTTACTCTTTGTATTTCTTAGATGCATTTACAGTAGTCATGGTCAACTAAAAACATACTGGAAGCAGGGAGATAGTGGTGAAATGCTCCATTATGCACTGCATTTTACCCCCTGAGGCAGTCCACAAAGCCTGTGGGACACACACCAGAGCTGTCTCGACCGGCAAACCCTCACTGTAAACAAACCGTGACAGAAAACACAATTAAAGCTCCAAAATCTAACAAAACCTGTCACTCCGTTCTTCATCCACCTTCCTTTCTTAACAGGACAATCCATAGTTTTGTAGGCATAAAATCTAGCAAATCTTTTATTCAATAGGGCTCAGACCATCAAGCGCTTACACACAACACTAATAGGCTTTGCTGCAGAAAGGGAGGCAACTTGGAGTCTTCAGGAAAGATCTTCACAGTTTCAGTGCCCCAAAGAAACAGGCTCTCTGGGAGTTTTCTCTTCTCTCCTTCCTTCTGTCCTGGTCTGCCTCCTTCTTATATGGCTGGTGTGGAGCCAAGATGATGGTACTAGTGTGATGACCATGTAGGGCCACTGCCTTTCTGACTCACCGATCGGGAACTTGGAGATCGGAATGAAAGCCATCAGGCGTTTCCTTCCATGCCTGCCAGGGAATGCGAGTGCCCAGTCCAACCTTTTGGGCTGAGTACCAGGCTCCAGATGGCTCTGGTACAGGTAACCACTGGACAGGAGTCTGACAGGAATGCATTTACTTACACTGATGTTTTCTGAAGGCTTCAACATGTAATAATCAGGAGTAATAGTATCCAGAGTCAGTCCGAGATGGTGAAAAAGGGCCATAGAAGGACCAAACTGAGTGTTACTGAACAGGAACCAGGGAGAAGCCAGTCCTGAGAGGGATTTTCAGGTCAATATGGTCCAACTGTTTAAAATGAAACTCCTCCCAAAGGCACATGGATCTCTGTCATGGTTTGGGCTGGGCTGGCCGCTACCTTGGCCACCTTCTCTCCCAGCGAGACAAGTGCAGAGTCCTCAGCAGCTCCTCACAGGACATGCAGATCAAGACCAGACCTTCACCACGTGGAGATATTGCCCCTCTTGCTAGATGGAGTAAATTATGAGATATAGCATTAAAATCAGCCAGGGACCTGATACACAGAGATGAGTGAATCACCAAGTGTCTCCTTACAAAAGGCTCCTGGAGGAGTTAAAATGTTTCTAATTGAATTCAAGTGCCCAGTTGTCTACATGCCACATTTGATGCTGGTCCCAGGAAGGAAAGACTCAGCATGGTTCAGACTCTCACTTTCACTGGTTTGGCTGCAGAGTGGTTATTAAAACTTACTTGCAATTGACTTTGAGGCAAGGAGACTTACCAATAAGTAGGTAGCAAAGCAGCTGTGCTGAGGTGGCAGCACAATGGACTCTGCCTGGGGGTCAATGTCTATTCCAAAAATTTATTTTAAAAAAAGAGCCAATATAAGTTATACCTTCCTATCCCTCTATTTTTTCCAATCAAATAAACTTCTGGATTCTGGTGTTCTCCTAAGCCTCATTAACCAGCAGCCGTGAAAATATTCTCAAAAAACATTCCAAGGAGAATCTCTGACCAGTAAGTCATTCTGTGTTGCTGTAGAAAGCAAAGGAGGAAAGAATGGGTGGAAGAGGAAATGAAGAGCCCGTTTTATGGGGGTGGAAAGCAGTGAACAGGAAAATGAGCATTCTACAGCGACAGCAATAACAAACCTCATTTCTTAGGAAGTCCTGAGAATGCAGGACCTACACTGTTCAAACATCACAGCTTTCTTTTTCTTATAAAAATGCCTGATCAATGTGCCTCTCCATGAGCAAAGCAAACGTAGTTGAGGCACTGAAAATCCACAACACCCAGCCTAAGAAAAATTAGGCTGTTAAAGTACTGCCCTATGGATTAGGGACACAGACTAGAAGATGGCTCTCCTTGGTCCTATGAGCTGTGCCAGTGGACGACTGGATGATTTTATATTCTTCTTGATTAAACCAGCTATAAAATAATATAATAATATTGGCTATTTTAAAGGGCACTGACAAAGTTGTCATCTTAAGGTTTCAGGCAACAGTGCACATTCTTTATGTTAATTATTTATAAATAAATATTTCTACATATTATCTAAATTCTTAATTTAAAAAAATTGTTTCCTGGATATTTTTTGAAGCTGTCAGTGCGAAGAGTTTATTTTTAGGAGGAGCTTGCTGCAGCCAGAGCAACGGTTTCTACAGACCGTTAAATAAGCTGTTGCCATACCATCGCCAGCTTTCAGCACAAAGCTGCAGTTTGATGAAGTCTGGGTCTATGTTAAACTCAGTAAAAAACAGCCCTTCAACTCCAGGAGGGTTGTACCTACTCCCTTTTCTCTTTAGGTCCGGAGCATTTAGTGCCCTGGGGCAGCAGCACGCAGGCTCGTGTACGCACAATCTGCTCAGTGATCCCGTTCCATGCCTGCAGAACGCCGTTCGCTGCCTTCTCACATGCACAGGGAGGCCCAAGCAAATGTCCTCAATATCCCCAGCCGAAGCCTGTCTCCCCTTTGCGTTCATCACCAGCATAGCGGGGCCACTGTGGGAGAGGGAACAGTTATTCCTCCAAGAATCATCTGTCCTAAGTAGCCTCCCGTCATGGTGCAGTCTCGTACCTGGCAAACTGAATTCCTTTTGGATTAAAATAAGCCATAAGACGTGCTTCCAGGGGTGCATCTTCTGTGCTCCAGCTATTGGCAAGCGTTCAGTTAATTGGACCAGCACAGAGCAAGTCCAAAATAAGCTCCCTTTGAAACACATTTAGTGTGAATGTCAAATACTCTGCAGTAGCATTTTTATTTTCCAGATCTGCTCCTATTACACTATACTACTTGTTAACGTAGATGTGCTCACCTGTCAAGATGATCCATGCTTGCTTGGGTGTCTGTTGAACCTGTTCACACATTTTTAGCAGGATGGATTTTAACCTGAATGAGGGTGGCAGAACTGAGTTAAGGAGCAAGGAGATGTTCAGATTTACTGGCACCTCTGTGGGGACAGTAACCTCCAAGGAAGACAGTCTCAAATGCAGCCAGAATTGCACCTTCAGCATCAGGCTGGCTGAGCCATCCCTGGGAGCCAGGCTAGCCCACGGGTGCACTGGGCACCAAGCTGCAGCTCTGAAGCTGGCTCCTAAATTCTTCTTCTCCCCTCCGCAGGATGCCACAGGCTCACCTGCGGACTTAGGATTCACTCATTGACATCAAATTCCTCGGGGAATGTAAGTGTGCACCTCCCCAGAGGTTTTACCCTCCAGTTAGCCCCTACTCCCACTCATCTCTCCCTGACCTTCTCTCTCACCTGCCACTGTGATTAGAAAGCCTTCTCTCCCCACACACAGAGCAGCTGCTTATAATCTAACTTCCCTCTGCCTCTCCAGGGCTCCAACTGCCTCGATGCTCCAGGCGTTCCAGCTCCTACGGAGCAGAAGCAGAGCAGGGAGGAAGTTCTCAGTCTCGCCACTGACATTAAGTCAATTCTCCCCACTGTACTGAAACTTGGTCAAGTGTATCAGTGCACTGGAACATAGGGCTCAGACAGCCATAAAGAGGGAAAAGAAAACTGGCCCGTGTTTCCAGGTAGTGGCGTATAATGTGGAAGATGATCTCAGCACTAACGGTTTCAGACAAACTTTACCAGTTCTTTCCATCTAAGTCTTGGCTCCATTCATTTTGCCTGAGACGTAGACCTATTTTTGGAAACCTTAAAAATATACAGGGAGTTGCCAGCCATTTTTATTCTAATGCAGGAACATTATATACTGAAGACATTACTCTTGGCTCCTGCTCAGATGGCAGGTTTTTTCCAGGTGAACACCAAACCCTGACCCATGACAATGTTGTCACGGGCAAGTATTGCCACTGTTTCTGGGGTCAGAACAAAGCAGAGTCAAAAAGCCCCAGAACGTTATTGTGTGGGAGATGCCTAGAGCAGGACTCTACTCCGGGAATGTTCATGCTACCTCTCCCACCCAGCTGATTCACTCACCAGTGAACGGAATTCCCTCCCACCCCGTTAACACTATATGGTGTGATCTGCAGTCAGGGTTGCGTGACTGTGAGACACACACACCCCTGGGCAACCCTAACCCCCACACACACACACTCTGCATCCAGTTCTTCTTTTCCCCATAGAAAAAGACGCTGATGCATGACACAGCGCACCCCACCCCACCCCCCCCAGTTAGATACAGGCATGGCAGATGGCATAGTTTATTTTTCCTAGGTTTTTACTGAGCACATGGCATTTCTGATCCTAAAATGCAAAGAAATAAGGCATTTAGGATATTTGTACCAGCAGAAGGAGTAGGTTATAAAGAAAAGGAATAGATAGGTGGGTAGATAGGTGAGGTAGATAACAGAGGTAGAGATATACATACACACTGTGTTCTTAGCTGTTCTCTGTCCCAGAAACGGCTGCCTTCAGCAACAGACACAGAGAAGCAGCACTCAGTCTCAATTATGCCTGTTTTGTTTCAGGAGAATTTTTCTTTCTTCATAGGGAATACAGACTTCCACTTTTAAAACAGAGCCATAACTTTTTTTTTCTTTCTCTTACAATTTTTTTCTCTCACTCAACCCATCCTATTTGTTTGGTTTTGTGTTTGTTTGTTCTTAAGAAAAGAAAATCCCCTGAGTTAAAATGACAGGGGAAAAAAAGCCCCCAATGTCAAAACTAGTTTTCCAAGCCCAAGCACCTATTTTGAGAAGATCCCCAAGCCCGGGAGCCTTCCCCCTTCCCCGCCAGAAACCTCCATCCTCAGCAATCCTGGGGGCAGGGAGGATTAGCTTACTGATGTTTGTACAGTGCTTTGAAAACACAGAAGCTCTCTGGGTAATTATCTTTTAGGAACCACACAGCCATCCAGATACCAAAGTCCCTCTCCATGAAAGGCTAGCGTACAGCTGAAAATAATCATTAAGGGAAAAGGATGGCTCCTCAAGAGCACAGGAGATCTCAGTGAAGCCAAGGAGGGAGATGGCCTTCCAACAGTCCCAGGGCTGGAGCACAACATACCGAACTCGTGTGTTTGGGCATGTGTCTTTCGCCTTTCTGCGATGAGCTGAGGGAGAAGCAGCAGGGCCAGGGTCAGGCCGCCTCTTCCCTGAACCGCAGCACACGACTCCCTGCGCTCACGGGGCACCGTCCTTTCTGAGGGGTGCGGGGGATAAGAGGGGCTGCAGCAATTTCTCACAGCACCGATTACGGGCAGTATCAGCGGAGCCCCACGGTTCAGGGCACTGAAGTCTCTGTCCCTCCGTAGGGAGAAGCCACCTGCCTCTCACAGAGCTCCGAGGAGGGCTGCTGGAGCCTGCCTCGCTCTCCTCTGCTGCCAGGCACCATGAAGGAGATGAGCACCTAACCTGAGTCAGTCAGCAGGCACTTGCTTCTCTGGGAGGAGTTTAATCAGCTTCTTATTTGTATTCCCTTCTTTCTCGTCATATTGCTCATTGCAGGACCTCCATAGTCAGGGAACTGACCGACATGTTTTGAAAAACACTGACAACTAGAGAAGGGGTTTGAGCTTCTTTGTTCTTTATTTCCTAGCTGCATCCAAATGTCTGCATGATTATTGTCATTAGAGAATTTACTTTCAAAAAAAAAAAAAAAAAAAAGATACCCACACACATCCAATTCCAGGAGCTCAGGTTCATAAAAAATGCTGAGGATATTAAAACCTCAAGATTAAATCATGAAAGCTGGCAATATTGCTTCGTTTTAACCCAATGGATGCCAAATTCTCTACTGATACAGCTCCAGAGTTACAATAACAGAAATTTTGTCTCCATATCTCTGAATGTGAGTAAACTACCACTCCTTTGGAAGAAAATTTAGTGTTAAGGTTATGATACATTAGATATTCTCCGTGAAGGACTGGTCCGCACTATTAGCTGCATTTAGTGCTCTGAAACTACAAGCCAGTCTCCAGTAAACCATTATGCATTTCATAAATCATGAGATTTGGCTTTTTTAATCATTGTGTCATTTGCTAGCTGGCTTTTTCACCTTAGTATGGGATGTGTACCAGCACTACAAAGATGAAAAGCTGTATTTTTTCAAAACTGGAGCTGAGATTGTGATCTGGTCATGGGAGTCCATCAGGTGGGTGTTTAAAGTTTTTATTTCAGACAACAATAGCAGAAAAGTGAGCAATATAGCTTCACCTCTCCAAGTTGTTAATCAGAAGGTTTCCATTGTGTTCTCTAGGAGTTGAATAATGAATAATAGAAGGTTGTTGGGTTGATCCTCCTCTACTGTGACAAATTTCCATCTTCTGCTTGAGTTGATACACGAAGAGCAAAGAAACTTTCCTAGGATTTATTTCCCTTCGGCCACAGCAAAACCCTAATGCCGCTGTAATTATAGGGTTTCCCTCAGGTCACACCCATCCTGCCTGTTCCCTGGGGAGATTTACAGCAGCAAGGTTAAAATTGCACAACTGAACCATACAAGAACCATTTTTTCATTTTTACTTGGCTGTAGTTAGGAAAAATCAATAGTAAGGAGAACAGAAACCACATCCCATTAGATTTTTCTTTGTTTAATGGCATTTTAGTTCTGGTTGCCATAGGTTATTCTTCAATGGGAACTGCTGATGGTACAAGTGGATGCACAGTGTGCTGCCCCACAGCACTCCAGGGGAGGTAAGAAAACCAGAGGGCTGCTGGTGTTCCCAGAGGAGACATAAATTTACCTGCTTTGATGCATGGAAGAGCTGTATATTATGGAAGTAAATAACCTTCTTTTCCCTCCACACCTGCAGGAAGTAGCTTTCTTGTTTCCTCTTGCAGAGTTATGGGAACAGAGAAAGTAGGTTTCTGAGGGGCCTCAAAATGTCACCCAGCATCATCTAATCCCCATTTTGTGGACGACTGGTGAGCTGCAGAACATCATATGTGCACGCATTGCTTCACACACCAGCAACAGAGCCAGTTCTGCATAGGATCTTCATCTTGCAGAAAGCTCTGAGGATGCAGGAAGGTTATAAAGGAATTTGGGTTTGAATATTTTCAGTTCAAGGAGAGAAAAGCAAAGCATAGTGAGAAGGTCCATTCTACAGTCAAAGGCAGGCTGGTCAATGAGGAGGTGCTAGAGTGCTCCAAGTTTGACTTCAGACACAGTCTCACACACACACAGACACACAAACTTGCGCTGTCAAAATGTTGGTGTAAATCCAAATGCACCATTTTGTTTAGTGAGGAAAGCTGGACACACAGACGGGAGGGAAAGCATTTCCCTGAAGGTAGCACCTCAGCACAATGTGTGAACACAGCCGATTTGCTCCAGAGAGGTTTTCAGTCCTACACTGAAACTAGGGCATGCCCCCACCCCAGACTTGGCATGCAGATCCTGTCACTACCACCAAAGACAGTGGAGAACAGCACTAGAAACTGAACTCACTTCACCACAGAGCTCCAAGGGCTTCCGCTGTGCGCTGGCCGACCTTGGTATTTCATTTCCTGCAGTGTGGTCAGCACTGTCAGAAAGGATGAAACAGGATAGTTAACTTTGCTTTAAAGACAGGAATATGTACTGGGTGGCTTCTTGAGAGTCCGTTCTTGTTTTCTGTCACTCCTATTACTTGATGCATTTGTAGGAGCTGAATGCTTTCAGAAGCACAAGGAGTATAGGAATAGGATGGTGTAAGGTAGGACAGAATAGCATAGTAGAGCATAGCATAGAAGCAAACTCCTTATCAGTGGTCATCATGTCCTTGTGTTGATATTTACAATGTCAATATAGTAAAGATTTCGGGCAATGTCAATTCAGTAAATACTTCATTTCGGCAACACAAACATACAACTAGAGACACTCCCGCAATAACCAACACCGCCAGCATAGCCTGCCTAGATAAACTGAGCTTTCTTGGAACAAAATATAAACCCTGTATTGCCCCGCTACAACATGCAAAAATGCTGCAGTACATCACTGCACCACATTGTATTTCATTAACCCACTCCCGGGCTGATGTCTTCTCTCTGAGCAAATGGATTGCTTTAAAAGAGTGGTTCCTCAATCTCAAGAGGAATTACTGCAAGTCATTCTGTCTTGCCTCAGTTTCCCCAGCTAGTGCATAATTACTGGGATGCTGACGGTCTTAATTAACAGTTGCAATGCACTCTGAGGGCCAAAGGTGAAAAAGATTATGGCATTACTCAGCTTCCCAGGATTCATTTGATATTATGAGTCTTGTAGGGGATTGACAGGGAATCTGCCTTATTCAAAACTAGTTTATATTTTATTAGTCAAACCACTGGTCCCTGGGGAATCCTCTGAGCATGTGGGGATCTTATGGCAGGAAAGCATTAAAAGCACTGCTTTAAACACTGCTAAGGACTTGAAGTAATCACAAGAAGAGGTTTTACACCCCAGATCTTTGCCCAAGCTCTCAGATGCAGGAAGCTGATCCACTCCCTTTGCCCCGGCACTGTGGCCACTGGTAAATAAAGAGGGAATGAAAAGCCCTGTTTCTCTGAACAAATAAAAGAGACAAGACAACAAGAAGAAAACAGATATTGATTACCGGGGCCTGGCTGACGAATGCTGAGTAGCTCTTTGTATTTCAGAATAGAGATGGCAATGTGGTGTTACTTTTTCTGTGCAGGTGATGCTCAGTCCACCTAAGTCCAATGGCTGGTATCAATATTGTGCAACAGGACAAGGAGATGTCAAAATAGTGCAATGCTCACCATGTACAAACTCCACTCCCTGTGTGGAGGCCTTGAGCCTGACCTTTGGGGCCTTTTATTCCTGACCAGGAGATCCTGTTCCTTAGATACAAACAAAACATGTCCAAAAAACAGTGCCCACCTACTTTTCTGGGTTGCTGAGCAGCTGATCCCCCAAGACATTCCTTGGCCTTGGATGACCTGGCCCATTTCTGCCGTGGATGCAGACAAAAGCAGTGACTTGCAGACATGTGCAGGCTGCTGACACCTACTTCAAACAGAATGAAATTCGGAAGCTGCCTCGTCCACCACAAACGACCATGGAAAAATGGCTTTTTCCTCCTTTCCACGAAGATGCAGATGATTTTCAATTAATTGAAATGATATATGTTGGAGGGAGTACCCAGAGCTTCCTATGCCACATCACATAGCCTGGCTTGTTAACATTAAAATGTAGCAGACATCCCTTTTCCTCCGCTACAAAACATACACGGATGAACCTAATTTATTAGTCCTACCACCACACCCTCGTTCAGTCCCTGCCCCAGGCTTCTGCATGCCCACAGCAGGACAAAACACAAACAGACCAATAAACTACAAGGCTTAAAAAGCCAACACCTTCCCTGGGTTTCTCTCAGGTTACTTCACAAGGTCCATTTCTTGGGCACTGACATTAATTTTATATCTGTCCACTTGTCAAGTGACTCTTGCCTATCGACTTCAGGGCACCTAAGAGGCCAAGTATAAGGACAGAATATATGTTCAAATCACCTGAATCTTTTTCCAGTCTCTCCTAAAACACGCCTTGGTCAGGCATATTGATCTCACGTTAGCTCGCTGGTGGAATTTTGCTACCCGCATGCATTCACGCACCCAGATGCAGAGTGCCCCATGGCCTCAGGGGTCACAGGGATGTGCTTACCCAGAGAAAGCTGCTGATCTGCACAGCCACCCCATACAGACAGTGTCCAAAGGCTCTCTTCTTACACAGGTGTCAAGGGACTCTTTCTTTACTGTCTCTGAGAGCATTCAATGGCTTTCACTACAAACAAAATACAGAGAAGGTTTCCTGGTTCCTGCTAACAAATGTGAAAAACAGAGACTCAAGAACCCGGCCCAGTGGACTCTTTTAGTGAATGTACAATAGTAAGGTATAAAATTAGAGAATAGGCTTAGGCAGGGTGCTCCTCTGGCAATTTTTTTCTCTTTTTAAGTTAGCAGATAGATGACGAAACAGCTTGGAAAGGTTTTGTCGTTCCCTATTGCGTCCTTTAATAAGGTCAAACCAGCACTAACGACGGTCGTCTGGAGGAGCTCAACCCAAGCAATCCTGGCCAGCTTCTTAAACACAGTCTAAGTCCTCTGGTTTGTGTAACGTTCAATCAAATAGATTTTTAGTCATTGTTTTCAGAGCCACATGCCCTTTCTTCATTGTTAGCTACATGGTCTTCCCGGGATGGTTGTATAGTCCAGGTGCTGAGCATCACTCTGGGTATTGATCCAAACTCTGGCCCAGTCTGCAGAAGCCATCTGTCCTTTCCATGTCACTAAATCTGCAACTCTGGCATAATGTCTTTCACTAGGAGCCTTAACCCTTCAGGAAAAAAAGTACATTAAATACTATCTAGTACTTTCTGGTTTGCCAAATGTATATATAAAGTGTGTCAGTTTCCCTGCAGTTGCATTTCCTTGCAGTTTCCATTTTACAGTATTTAGAGGAAATAGACCAACAAAACACAAATAATATCATATTTATTTCTTTTTAGAAGATTACCTTTCACACAGACTGCGTTTCTGTGAACATTAAAACAGGATCTACACAGTTCTGGATCACTGACAGTAAACTTTTCATCTGGAGCAGGCAAGAACATTTCTGTGTGATTAGCTAGGTCATTTTGAGTTTTGCTGACTTCACGCTTTAATGCTAGCACACTTCAGCAGAGATGAGATTCGATTTGGCACAAATCTATAGGGGCATGGACAGGTGGTGTTTGATCCATCCTCCTGGGACAAACAAGTTCAGCAATGTTTTGTTATTAAATTTGAACCAGAAGAAAAAGCCACCCCTGGACGGGCTCCTTGTGTCACCAGGCCAATGTGTTTCTGGTCTGATCCTTACGAGTCTTAAACCTGGTTTTACTGCCCTGGTGAATGACTGCTCTTCCAGACTCTCTTCCACTTTGTTTTTGCCTAGCTTTCCACAATAAATGGAGTCAAACTTTCCAGGATGGTTCACCCTGGCTATAAGCAGAGATAATCCTGTACAAATCAGTGGGAATCAAGCACGCTTTGCTCCTCTCCCACACTTGTCATCATAACCTAAACTGCTATCATTTCTACTTTGTCATCTTTCCTAATCCGCTCTCCACACCACTTCGTATTTGTCATAAGGGACAAAGTATTCTCTTAGATCCCAGTCATATACTACATCGCAGTACTGTGCCTTTTTTATCTGTGTCATACCCAGGAAACATGGCATCACATCACGCCATAAAACTGAAATGGGAAATATTTAGGATCAGAGGCTAGCTATGTCAAAAATCACGTGGCACTGCCGTGCCCTGCAGAGAACTGAGCCTGCAGTGCGTAAGCGTAAAGGGAGGAGCAGTCCTGTGCAGGCGACTCATTCCTGTGCTGTGGGAATGAAATGAGAGAGACTCAGCGCAGGACCCAAAGTTTCTCCTGCACGGACAAGGGTCCATACCCTAGAAACATGCCACACAGCATCTTAGATGAACATTCACAGCGCACAAAACTCCGCAACTACCTCCCACCAGAACTTCAATCATCCATCCATCGCACTCCGCAACTACCTCCCCCAGAACTTCATCCACCCATCGCCAGGTACTCAGCCCCACTGCTGGCTCCCCTGTCATTTAGCAGGCCACGTGCTTTCGTACGACCTAGCAAAAATCCCAGGGAGAGAATAACTGCACACTAGATCTGGCAAATTCAGTGCTCAGAAGAAGGAACTCCTCTCCTCCCCTTGATTGCCAAGCCCACACGATAACCTCAGCGTTCTGATGAGACACGGAATAATAGAAGTTGATTCAAGGCCTCAACACCCCACAGCTATCACAGGGCTATCTGAACCGTTTATTCTCCTGGTGCCTTGCTCACAGCAGAGCTGGGCATGAATATGCAGGTTCCCAATGCTGTCATCAGAACCGAGCCCTCGATTCCATTGGATGCAGGGTCCTGACACACTGGTGCATAAATTTAAGCTCACTTCAGTTCCCAGTGCTGCACTCTGCAGCATTGGGAATGAAGAACAAACTACTTAACGAGTGATAGTCATCTTGTATATATAGCTTTGAAAAGAGCGCAGCATGGTGAAGAATTGAATGGCTTGTTTCTCCTATCCGAAAATAGCTCGTGGGGAACAACCCACTTTTGTATTCCAGTAAGTCCAAGTGAGAGTAACAGCAAAACTTGTACACAGTTGTTATTTTTTGTCCAGTAAACTGCCAGACCTTTCTGTTTCTTTTTAATGTCAATCCTAAGTGTGCTTTATTTACTAGACTTGCTTGTACCATTCTTGTCTTGGCTGTCTTTCTTCAGACTTTTCAAGTCTACTTTATGGTAAGAGAAATCTAATTTTCTGATACTATTTGGAGGTATAGGATTGGTTTAAGTCCACATTAAGATAATACATTCTGCTCCATAAGGTAGTCGTTTGTTTAACTTCAGTG
>NW_009647444.1:1547387-1549076 GCF_000708025.1 Charadrius vociferus
AAAAGTTATACTATAATTACTGATGTTTGCCAAGCAGTTGGCAGGTGTGCAAGGGAGGGTATGAGACCAAATGACTACAAATACAGCACTGTATTTATGAAGTTTGTTACCTTGCTTTGGGAAAAAAACAAATTTTGCAGATATCACACCATGGTCTATCTGCAAGGCTGCCCAAAGAGATTGTAGCTGAAGGGGGTGGTGTGGAATCAGCCTAGTTATTATCCCTCTCAGAAAAGTCATGTGAGCACATCTCTGTGAACCAGATTCTGTTCCTCCTTACAGTGGTGCAGACTGAGTGCAGTGATTCAGGATTAACTGTAACTGAGACACAAATCTGACCCGTTGGGTCAAATTCCAGGATAGTTCGTGTATCCAGGCTCAGAAGAGCTTGGCTCTTCTTTTTCCGGGTGAATGTCTCTTGATTTAATGCTCAGGAAAGGAGGAAGAACATTTCTCTGGCAATCTCTGCTACATTGAGGGCTAGCTTCACCTTTCAAAATTATGAAATTAATTCCATATTGGGCTGTTTTATATAATCCACAAGTTTTTACTTAACTACCTTGTTTGTAGAGTGATTTGGAATAAAAGTGGGCACTAGAAAAAAGTGTATGTCTGGGAACGATGAACTGACGTGATTTTGGTGAGGGGCTCCCCTGTGCTTGTCCTCAGCTAAAAGCATTTCTTATATTTCAGCTCTGCTTCTAAAGGTACAAGGCATCAATATTTCATGAGGCATAGACAGTTCCCCTTTAGGAAAAGTAAAAGCAGTTTTTCCTGTTTGTGAAATCTCCACGTTGCCAAGAACAAGAAAGCTTTCGAAACTCTATCTTTGCTGCTCACAGAGCTTCGCTGCCTTATAGGGTCTGAATCCCCTGGATTCACGCTGGGGGCGGGCTGGGAATGCTGGCTTTTCCTCCTTCTGGGTGATTCTGGGAGGCCCGCAAATGATGTCATGGTACATTTTAGGCTACAATAACAGGAAATCATCGAGTGTTTACACTGGCAGACTGGGCTGTGATGTGATTTTCCTCCTCTTCCTCTCCCCCCCCCGGGGCGGGCTGGGAATGCTGGCTTTTCCTCCTTCTGGGTGATTCTGGGAGGCCCGCAAATGATGTCATGGTACATTTTAGGCTACAATAACAGGAAATCATCGAGTGTTTACACTGGCAGACTGGGCTGTGATGTGATTTTCCTCCTCTTCCTCTCCCCCCCCCCCTCGTATCACTCCCACAGAGCACAATCCCCCCCCTTCCCGCTGTCAGTACAGCAGCCCAGGGAGAATCGGAGACTTGGCCTGCTGAGGCGGTAGAGGAGGTACATCTCTGAGCTGCAGAAATGAAGAAGAAACTCTCCCCCTCCCCAGCACAGATGAGTCACAGAAAAGACCTCCCCGGCAAAGTTTTGCTTCTGAATTTCCCCGTGGCTGGCGAAACCGTGCCACACAGGCACCTCTGAAAATATACGGCATAAGCTGATGGATGCTAAGGAGGAGCACGTCAGGCGTCCAGGGCTTGGGTCAGAAGAAGGATGCAAGTGAACTCTACCCAGAGACTGTGCCACGACTTGAGGGCAACATCAGGTTTCAGTCAGAGGTGCGTGAAGGTGCTGGGTTTGGGCTGGGTTTCAGGCACTGCTTGGAGCAGGGATGCACAGCATGAATGTTAGATACTCTGTCCTTTCCAGCTTGCT
>NW_009647444.1:1558383-1574638 GCF_000708025.1 Charadrius vociferus
CCCCGCCCACCTCGCCCCTGCCATTGACTTCCTTGATAGATCTGCTTCCTCCGATTAAAATACTACAAGGTGACAACACTGAAGGAGGAAAAAGGAAAATGGGGGAGGGAGACAGAAAGGCATGTTTTAAAAGGATGATTCCCCTCGTATCACTCCCACAGAGCACAATCCCCCCCCTTCCCGCTGTCAGTACAGCAGCCCAGGGAGAATCGGAGACTTGGCCTGCTGAGGCGGTAGAGGAGGTACATCTCTGAGCTGCAGAAATGAAGAAGAAACTCTCCCCCTCCCCAGCACAGATGAGTCACAGAAAAGACCTCCCCGGCAAAGTTTTGCTTCTGAATTTCCCCGTGGCTGGCGAAACCGTGCCACACAGGCACCTCTGAAAATATACGGCATAAGCTGATGGATGCTAAGGAGGAGCACGTCAGGCGTCCAGGGCTTGGGTCAGAAGAAGGATGCAAGTGAACTCTACCCAGAGACTGTGCCACGACTTGAGGGCAACATCAGGTTTCAGTCAGAGGTGCGTGAAGGTGCTGGGTTTGGGCTGGGTTTCAGGCACTGCTTGGAGCAGGGATGCACAGCATGAATGTTAGATACTCTGTCCTTTCCAGCTTGCTCTGATATGGAGGGAAGAAGGAAGAAGATGTAAGGAAGTATCCAGAAGACAGGGGATTCCAACTAGGAAAAACAGGAGTGCTGCTAGAATAATAGGCTTTGGGGCAGCTCCTGTTTCCCTGAAGGACACAGCATGACCATATCCTTCCAGCTCATCGGGACTGCACTGGGCCAGCAGAACGCACACAGCAGCTCAGAATTGGGGGACACAGAGGGGCAGCTAGGGGTGGATAACTCCAGAGCAGGTGTCAGGGTTGCTGGAGCTGAAGGGGGATGTATGAAGAGACAGGTTATTTACAGCAAAGTGGAAGAAAGTCTGAGATATTAGAGAAGTTTTCTGTAAACGAAGATGTGTAAAAGAAGCATACCTCGAGATAAGCTGGAGTCTCCTTTCTGCGTTCTTTCACAATGCAAGGTATCCAACAAAACTGAAAGGGGAATTCACTTTAAAGATGTTTTTTTTAGCACTCTGTGCACTTATCCTGACATAAGATATCACTGAGACCACAGAATTTCTGCCTGTTCAGGAGAGAATTAGATTTTGTATAGGTAAAAAGGTCCATGGTGTATAACATACGAAACAAAGACCAGAGCAGCAGGGTATACAATCAAGCTAATTTCTGTCCTTTCTATTGCTGGACTGTATGCAAACTTATCCTGCTGCACAGAAGTGGTAGAGACCCACAGGAGCCCTGTCTCTTTTCCTTGAGCTCTCCTGTCCCTTGGTTTTCCACGACACAGGAGTTTCATGGCTTGCAACCATGTGAAGATCCTGGTGTGTGTCTTACATTTAGACATCTTTGTGGAGAAAAGTATCTTCTGACACCTTCAGCAACTGTGATAGATTTGCAAAGAGTGGGCTTTCTGCTCTAAAATCCATATTTTCTGTGTATGCTTTTTTAGCCTGTGTTGGCCGTGAGCTCCTCTGACTACAGCCACAAACTAGTGGAAAGGGCACCCCCTGAAACCGTAGGAGTGTCCTCTCCCTGAAACCCTCTGGCAGAGCATTACTGTGTGCTTCCCAGAAACAGGCCCGAGTAATCTCCCGTGGGACATTTGCTTTTTTTCACAGATAGGAAGGACATTGCATCCTGATTGAGGAACACATGACTGCAACATGGGAGACATCCATCTCCTGTCCCCTGTCCGGTGAGAGGGCTCATCATCTCAACCTTGGCATGAATCGTCCTCAGCCCAAACGATACTTATTTGGAGCTGAAAAAATGCCGGATAATAAAGTGGTGTGTTTGATTGTCCTTCCTGAGGCTCTAAGTTGTCAACCAAGCCTCAGGCACAGCTGATCGAAATGAAGGCAGAGAATGAGGCCACGCGTGTCCCAGCTGATGGAGGTAATGGAGGCTTGGCTGATGCATCTGTGTTCTTCCCTTTTCTGCCGCATCTCCCCACTCCTTTCTTGTCTCATCCTGCTAGGTCTAGACACGAACAGGGCAGGAAGGGAGAGAGTAGCAAAGAAAAGAATTTTATTTCTATTGTCTATTTCTCTCCATTCATGCAACGTCAGCAACACTGACAGCTTTAAATCATGCCAAGAAACCTCCCAAATGGAAAAGCAAAAAGCAGTCACACTGCAAAACTGCTAGGATGCAGGAAGTTTTCCTCAGAGCACCATGGCTCTGTTCAGCGCATTGCAGAACTCCAGTTCATAAAGCTTGAGAGCAGAAAGGCAGGAAAACCTTCTGAAAAAGCTACAGTCAGAGGCGCGTACACCCTGCATCTGCACTGCAAGTGTGAAGTGCAATTTACAGCAGTTAGTGGGAGGAAAAGGAACCACAAAGATGTGACTTCACCACTTTAAGTTACTCAAAGCTGACAGAAACTGCATTAAAGCCGGTGGTGCTATGTCCTCAATGTTATTACCAATGATGTTATTACCTGAGGCAGCTAATCAGGGCCGTGAGGGAAAGACCATCCCAGCAATGCTCACACGTTCATTATCCTCCAGCACAGGTCTATCCTGGTCCAGAATAAATAGGAAGCTTTTCCCCCAGGTGGGTAGCTGGGATCTTAAGCCCACTTAAATGTGTACTTCACTCCCAGACAAGCTTAAAATGAAGCACAATCTCAAATGCTTTGCTGAATGAGGGGTTGAAGTTCTCCTCTTTAGTAATCCCAAAGACAAATTGTAAGGGATTACCTACTGGTAAATTGTGCGGACTAATTAGTTCATCTTTAGGAAGCACTTTAAAGATGAAGAGTCTGTGCACTCTAATTATTATTATTAAATATACCTCTGAGGCAGCAACGTGAAAGGAGAGAGTTGTGCTCTTTGTCACAAGCTTTGTAACAGACAAAAAGCAATAGCCTAAAACTACAACCTGATCTATGCTATGAAACTACACCAGCTACCAAGAGCCACGTGAATAGATATGGATATGATTCTTAACACTGCTAACCCAGAGGGCACAGAGGGTCAACCTCATGCGACGCTGGGGTGAGGGACGGATATTCACTTCATATTTTGCTCCCAAATTAATGGGGGGATGGAGATTTGTTTCAAAGAAACCCAAGCAAGCAGTAGATTAAAGTCAACCTCGCTACATCATTCAAGCCTCTTCCTTAAATCGTGACAAAGGCAGCCTCACAGAAGAATGGTTTCTGCAGTCTGGCAGCCTGGAGGGAGGGGGGCTGCAATGACGGCCTTTGGTGGGGAATTATGAGAGGGAGTCACTCCTCACCAGTCTTCCTCCAATGCTCCGCTGCAGGCAGGGGTAGGCTGAAAGAAGGACACTCAGAGGGTTAGTAAGGAAGGATTTAGCCTTACCACAAGCAGCTGTTTTTCCAGGCAAAACTTTAGGCTGAAAATAGGTTTATTCAACATGTGGTAGCATCAGAGTGGCTACAAGCCGCCTGGCCACAGCGAGTGGACAGGGCCCCCCCAACACACACACGCTCTCCCATCATTCAGTCACCACGGATTTTGCATCACTTATGTGCAAACTTTGTGAGATCTGAATGAAAACCTTTTCGGACAAGTACAACAACATCAAATCTAAATGTGTCCCGGAGAGCAGTGCTGCAACTGCACTGAAACACAGAAAGGCAGAAATATCTGCAAGGGGCACTACTTGCACTTCACTGAACAAAAGTTTAATAGCATGACCATCTCAGTCAGTGTGTCTCTTGAGTGTGCTTGCTCCTGAGTCCTTAGAAACATCCAGATTTGGGAACTTTCATTCACTTCCCGCATATGTCAAACGCATTTGCTTTCTGTGAGTCAGAGCCTGGGGCTTCACCAGGCTCTGACTTCACCATCCGCAACCGAATTTCCCTTTGCTGCTGAGTCACCCTGCCCACAGACAGGCTGTGCAGATGCCCTGGAAGCGCAGGCTGAATGATTGTGGGGGTGTGCTGTGCCAGACCCTAAATTTTCCGTACCCTGAGGGCCCAGGAAAGTCACTCCCCTCACTGGCACAACAAGCTCTCGGCAGTCACGGTGCTGGCGGTATTCAGGGTAGCCGAGAACATGGCTTGTTTCTCTGAAAGGGTCCTGAGCTGCATCAGTGGTCCCTCTCATCCATTTCATGGGTACAATAAGTCTGACATCCTATTCCTTCTGTGAACAATATCCCTTCCTGTAATAGCCTTTGTAGGGGACGAGAGAAGCAGTGGATGGGGGTTTAGCCCTTCCCACAATGAAACACTTGACCAAGAGATTTCTGGAAAGGGGCTTATGGCTTCCTCGTCCCAGCCTTGGGCAGGTTGGGTCCAATTAACTGCACTATGTTCAACGCACAGGGAGCACAGAGTTGTCACAACCCCGAGAAGCACAAGGGCAAGCGCATGCTTTGGAGTATTTGGGGATGCTATGGAATTAACATGGCTAAAATAACTGGAAATTCAGCCCATCGAGTGTAGACAACAGTAAGAAAACAGACTCAGAAGAGAGAGACAGGAGTACTGAACTTGTAACTGGTTTCAGGCTGTCACTGGCTGGGAAGCAAGTAGGAGTTAATACTCTCTACCAGTTATGAATGGCCACTGTGAGCAGTCCTCTACTTCAGTTTGAATCCCACTTAACTCACAAGCCCTGCAACTGTGTCGGAGACACAAGATCAGATTGCCTCAGCTAATTTGCTGCCACTCTGTGGCAAAAGGGGTAGGGAGCTGGAGCATGAAACTGGCTGCAAATCAATGCAAGAAAAGCGTCTGGGACACAGCACACTCGGCTGCCTTGCTCAGGCTCCCACTTGCAGCGGCAGCAAAGAACCTCACTGCACAAAGTTACACCTCAAAAATTCATTCGAGCAAGAAAACTGATAACCAGGATGGCTCATTTTGTCCTGCCGCAGAAGGCTTTATTCTGCCTCTCTCTGCTGCTCCTGATGAGTGGACAACGCTAGTCTGAAAGTGCTTGGCTGGGGCAGGGACCAGCCACAAAACACACTTCTTTAGAAACCTGTCTTGGAAACCAAACTCACATGGAAGCGGCAAAGGGTGTGGGGGTCTAGCAGAGATGTCATGACCACAAATTTATTTATCATGCAGGGCATCAGGAACAGCTTGGTCCTTAACTCACTGTGAGACAATTTGCGTTAAATATTTTTAAGTGAAAGAGGAAAGAGTTTTAGAATAGGATAAGAAAACAAGTACTGGGGGTGAATGTAGCAACCTGGGAAGACAGTGACTTCTAAGCACAAAGTGCATGACATGGCTGGTTAAGGAAACCACCCACCTAGAAATCATGTCTGGGAGTCCAATACAATCCAGTCCCATGTCATTGCTCTCATCTACTCCTAAATCCCCTGTGGCCTGAGACCTGACTCCCTACCCCTACCTAAGCACCGCAAAGAGACTGAAAGCTGACCAGAGGCTACATTTACCAGCTCCCCAGCGGGGCCAAAGGAGCAGGTCCTGAGCATGGATAAGGCTCAGTACCTTCCTTTGCTGGGCTGCGCCGGAGTCTCAGGGAACTGCCACACAAATGCTCTTATGGTGGATAACACCGGCAGGCAGCAATGCTTTTCCCTCATCACTCGCTAAAGCACAACTCCTCACAGAGCTCCTCTCGCTCGGGAAGTCTGCAGCTAAGAGGATCCACAAGAGAAAGAGAGAAGTGTGGGCCAGAGAGGGGAAGCACATCTGCTGTGGCAAAGCAGGATTGCCAACAGCAGGCCCCTCTTCCCCATCACTTTTGCACTTTTTGCTGTGTTGGTGAGTTTCCCAGTGACAAGCAACTCCTCATCCTTCCACACTGGGGAGCACTGGGCACAAGTTAACAGCACTGGTCAGCGTGCGCTGGGAAAGCCTAAGCTGTTTCGCAGGAACATGTTCTTTTTACTGATGTTTTCATGAAAGAAGTCAAAAGTGCTCTTTGTCATATGGTTTAGTTTTAGGTAGACCTGTGAAGAGCAAGGAGTTAGACGCGATGACTCTTTCAGGTCCGTTGCAACTTGAGATATTCTACGATTCTGTGAAAAGTGGGTTTTTTTTTACTTTCTGATTGATAAAGATGGAAGGATTTTCATGAGCTAAAAATGCCTCCTTACATCTTTCTTATTTTGGATATTACATCAGTATTAATACATTATTGTGTTTGCATGTTAAACACATATAGACATTTTCTCTTGTTTTGCCTTTATTGCAATCAAGTGGTTTTACCGAATCAAAATGAGACAACTTGGTATTCTCAAAGTGATTGTTTCACTCTGGTCCTAGCTGGTGATCACTGGGCTGTGTGACTCTGGGAACTGTCACTGGACGTGATGCTGACCCTGATCTGCAGATTCACTTCTTATCACCACAAATTTGCCTCGTGATCAGGAGTCCTGGCTGGATCCGGCTGCCATCCCTGGGTCTGTCCTGTTCACCTTGGTACTGTGTAGCTGGGTCCTGGCTGACAAGGACCCTGCTCTGGCGGTTGTGTTTTTGTGCTCAACTCCTGGCTCCCTGACCCTTCAGGATCCGCTGGCCCCCACTGCATCCTGACAATCTGATTCTTAAGAAATATCCAAGTTTTGAATTTTTATTCTGATTCAAAACAAAAGCACATTACCAACTGCTGAGATCCCATCTGGGATGGGAATCCTCACAAAGTCCACTTTCACTGTACATGGAAGACTCTTACCTGAATCACATTTGGGTAGCTAATACTGTAGCAGAGGGCGTCTTGTGATGCCCAATGCTCTAGTGACTGGGAAGTCAAAGGTTTAGGTGGGAGCCGTGCACTGATGTAAAATGCCACCAGTTTCTCTTGCTCTCCATTGTGAATCCCAACCTTCTCAATACCGAAAGCTGCTACAGGCTTTTTCACAGCCTGCTGTCAAAGCTTGTATCCCTTTTTACAGAAAGAGCCTGCCATGCCCTCTGTAAGGGTTGTGTGCCCATGGCCCAGCTATGAAAAAAGGGACGGCACGGGAGTCAGGCTGACATGAACAGCCTGTGCTGGGAAAGCATCTCCTCCATGATTCCTAGCTCCAGGACTCACTGCCGGAGGCTGTCAGGTGAGCTTGTGCGTTAGGGATTGTTTCATCCTTGTGCATACCTTCATCTGGGAGCAGGACCTCTTCCCCCATCTTCATCCAGCTGCTCCATCCAGCACGGTGGGGCTCAGAGAGCATCGGCACTGGGCAACCCAGTGGCCTCGGGACGGGGTGCTGGTCCTCAGTGACACATCCGCACGGGGCGCAGGTGGCGAGGTGCCGGTAGCGGTAGCAGGGGGCTGACCCCTGTCAGCCACGCTGGGGGCGGGAGGGGCAGAAGAGTCAGGAACGAAGGAGTGAAGTTAATCCCAGAAAAAACGGCGGGGGGAAGGTGTTGGTTTAATTTTTTGTTTTGTTTCTCACTATCCTAATCTATTTTAACTGGCAGTAATTTATTTTTCCCGAAATTGACTCTGTTTTGCCTGTGACAGTAGTTGGTAGGTGATCTCCCTGTCTTTATCTCGACTGAGAAGCTTTTCCATCTTATTTTCTCTCCCCATGCTGTGCAGGAGGGGAGTGAGAAAGCGGCTGCGTGTGCATGTGGCGGCTGGCCAGGGTTAACCCACCGCAATAACACGTGCCACTGACCGGTCCCAGACAGGCTGTATATCAAACTGTCCGCAATATGCTTAGCTGTGCTATTAGCAATTAGCAACGCGGCAAGCGTGTCCTGTCTGCCTGCGCTACGCAAGCAGAAAAGCTTGGCCAGGATGCTGTCATTGCTCAGGCTGTCCCCGTTTATTCCTCTCTAGGGCATGGGCTGAGGTGACTTCGGGCACAAATCCACAAGTTGGTCTTGGAGAAAGCTAGACCACAGCTTTACTGACCACACAGACCCGTTTACCCTCAGCCGCCCGGCCTGAGGGTGCTTGAAGGCCCAAAGGAGCCTCGATTCAAGAGCAAACGCTCCAGTTTTGACTACCAGGAGAGTTGCACACATAGAAGTCAGTGAAACCAGAGTAGTATTCCCACTCCACACTGCTGGAGTTGAATTAATCCCGCATCCATGCATACGCTCATGAATGCCACAGCTTGGACACCAATCTAGTTTGGGGTGAAGGCAGACAACAGGAGGTATTAAACCTTGAAAACAGTGCTGTGAGAAACCCCTTTCTGTTCGCATTCAAGTGATCCAGCTGACCTTGTGACAATGGGCTGGGCAAGTAATAGGACCATCTGTCTTGGCAGATGTAATTGCATTGGAATAGAGGGAAGTTACCTGGTGTTTCAACAGAAATAAAACAGCCTTAAAATGCTATCGTGAATAGGTAAGTCACAGTGACAGACAAAACTTAATCAAAATTGCAGTTAAAACACAGCCTTAATGAAAGTTAAATACATAAATGTTATTGTATACAGAAATTTTTGCTTACTAAACAAAATAACCGCAGCACATCATCCTGCTATATAAACAAGGGGATGTGTGTTTTTTTTTCAAACCTCAACAATATTTTTTATTTGAAAATTAGACATAGGTAACAATTAAGACTATCAGTTAAAAGATAAATATTCCTAGTTTATATCTATGCCTTAGGAAAGTAAATGACATGAAAACTATATTGAGTACTGTAGTTTATGTTCTTCCTTTTGAACAGCAAAGACCATGTAGATATTTTGGTTAATAGCTCAGTGACTTTGTTATATAAAAATCAAGAACTGTTGAAATGTGTTGATCCACTGGAAGCGTCCAATGAAATTTTGATCTCACTGAGGTCAAGGAAAGGTTGCCATTGACTTCAGCAGAGCCAAGAAGGATTTGCTGTGGGAGGGCTCCCTTGCTGCTACCTGAATGCCACAGCAATTCCTGTGAGCCCGCAAAGCAGGTTGTCAAACAGCGCTGGCTCTCGGGACCACAGACTCTCAGTTCAGCCTGCTGCCGCCTCTCCACCTGTGTGCGGGTGCAGGCACATCACGGGTACTGGCTTGGTTAGGTGAAATGACGAAACAGAACTTTGTTTAAAAAAAAAAAAAAACAAAAAAACAAAAATACGTGCTTTCTCCAGGTTGGCACATAGCTACCATGCACAAATCTTCTTTCCCAGCATGCAAAATGAGATTATGGTCTGTCAGGCAATGGGTTGTACGCCAACTGAGGGAGTGCGCTGTGGCCCCAGGTCATGGAACCGGGCTATGTGGTGCACATTCAGGCTATAATGCTGCATCACAGCCTGTCTCTGAACAGCTAGATGACAGAGAGAAACTGTGGCATATAAAAGAGCATGGGAGGAAGTCCAAAATGGGAAAGACCCATGAGATTTGACAGGTCTGATCAGTTGTGTATCAAGTACTGCAATCTGAGGCCCCATGCTAAGGCAGCAAGCCAATGCAGTAAGAACTATTCGCACTCCCTCCCCACCAAAGGGAATAAACCATGCTGAAGGTTTATTGCTAAAGGCAAAGGGGAACAGACGTTCTGAAGGATTAGTGTTTCTTGCTCCTTTTCAGCTTCTGTTTGAAGATAGCAATGTCATAATAGCTTTTAAATTTCACCAGGAAAATGGGTATTGGGATGATAATAGTTAACATGCCGAATACTGCAGCTAAGGCTGCCGTCACTTGGCCAGCTGTGGTGAGCGGGATAATATCTCCGTAGCCCACTGTAGTGAGTGTGATCAAAGCCCACCAGAAGCAAACAAGAATGTCAGTGAAGTGCGGCTCCCCTGTGTAGGAGGGATGGCTACCCAGCAACTCCCCGTAGAAAAAGAGAGAGCCAAAGAAGAGGGTCTCAAAGGCCAATATCATCAGCAGGATGCAAATCTCTCTGAGGATGGACTTGAAGGTGTAGCACAGAACCTTGAGGATCAGTGGCGTTTCTATCAGCTTGGATATCTTCAGGAGTTTGAGAAGATAGACAATGCGAATAAAGCCCAACCAAAGCCCCAGGCTCGGCATGCTCTGAATCTGCCCAGCCACAAAGAGTTCAATATAAACTGGGAAAAGGGAGAGGAAGTCAACCACGTTCAAGGGATTTTGGAAGAATAACTTCTTGTCTGGGCAGAAACAAAATCGCACAGAGAACTCAAAAGTAAACCAGAGGACACAGAAGAGCTCCAGATGAAGCAAGTAGGCAGCCTGGTGGTAATAGGGTTCATGGTCATTGTGGGAGACCTCAGAATAGCCAACAGAGGTGAAGTTAGCAGTAAAGAACTCAAATTGCGCCTTGGTCTCCTCACAGAATATGATGACAATTCCGACGATGAACAGCAGAGAAACAAAAGCCAGGCACTGCCAAGGGAGGAAAGGGCACACGTGCAATTAGTTCAACAAAAAAGTATCGCATAACCTCACTGCCCCACCACAACCCCCGAATCCCCTCCACAGGCACAATACAATCCCAGACTAATTCTTCTTTGCTCACACGGAGTGCATTTTCTCCTTTCAGAACTGAAAAATAATAGGGAAGATTGGAGTCAAAGAAAAAACCACCTGAACTCGTATATCAGTGTTTGTAAGGAAGGGGAAATGTCCGACAGCTGGAGTAATGCGGACAGACTCACACTGAGGGTCTCCTCAGCACTAAATGTTGGCTCCAGAAATACCAGCAGCACAGAAAACATCCTCTGCAGTCTCTGACCCGCGTTTGTTGCTCTGCACGCCTTCACATTTTAGAGAGGCACGGGGCATGCATTTTGTACAGAGAACAGGGACAACAGGAGGAGAGAAGGAGGTGTCTGTTAGTGAGAAGAGAGAATTTTGTTTTCTTTTTTAATCTGGGACTCAAAGCATACTTAACAAAACTACGAACCCATTAGCATTTTTCATAGACCCGTTCCAGTAATCCCAAAGGACACAGGCTGTGTCCATCCCCACATAGAGTATTACCTTAGCACTGAAAGAGGAAAAGGGTTTTTCAAATGTAGACCAAATCTTTGGCTGCCACCTGGTTCGCCAGCTGAAATCCCTTCTTTCTGTCTGGACTATGAGGCACTGGTCATCAGTCTGTTCATTTTCATCCCAAATATTCAAGTCCTCTGGCTGCACCTCTTTGTTATTCAGCTTCAGCCAGCAGCAGGATGCTAGCTGTGTCTCATTTATTTCCCAGAAAGCCAGCTCTTCTTCTAAGACTGACCTACAGGTATCAATGGGGCAGTGGAAATGTTTGGTCCTATAATAGTTTAACACGTAGCTGAAGATCTCAGCACTCCTATCAAAAAAGAATTCTTTGGTGGTGGGATCATAGTCGTAGATGCTCGGGGCATGGGGCTCTGTCAGACTGCACAGCTTGGTCCCTGGGAAGGTCCGGAGGGTGCTGCTGTATGTCTCATATCTGACTCCCCCAATATTCAGGATGATTTTTTCCTTGGAGCCTTCCATCTGTGAGGGAGGAGGGAGGTGCAAGTCCTCATAGGCTCTTGTTTGTCTTCAGTCAAAAAGAGAAGAACACAAATTAAAAGAAGTAAAGCAAAGCAAGTATTGGAGCAGGAAGGTTTTCCAGGGTACCTCACTCCAGTGCTTTTAAAGCACATTTTATACCTGAAACCTGCATTTCCGATAGGGAGAAAGGCACTTCTGGCATTCCCCATCATGTTCAGTGCCTGTTCCTAGACTCTGCTCCATGGCCATACTGTCTGAGCACTTTTCAGGAGGTGCATCAAACAAAATGACAAACATCTGGTTTGCATTGCTCTCCCTCTCAGCTTCTCCCCATGGGGACAGAGCGCACAGCCCAGAGTTTGTTTCACCACATTTGTTCACATACTGTAGATAATAATTGCGATAAACTCATCTGAGGTAAAGTTCTCATTCCCAAGTCATTCCTTCCACTATCCCTCCCCTCATCTAGGTCTTCCATCTCTGCCCCCAGTTTCTTTCTCCACAAGCAGTTTCTCGCAGAGACCTCCATGTGCAAAAGAGGCAAAACAGACATCAACACCTTATTCTCCAAACAAGTCTTTAATCTCCTATGTTGAGCCTGGCATAAAAAGTTTCACAAGAGATCCTGCTGCCTGGTAGGAACATTTAGGCTGTCTGAGTTATACTTTTTCCTTGACCCTTCCTTGTACAGAGTCCCACTGAGCCAAATCACCTTTCCCTCTGCAGGACGCTGCTCCTTACCTGGAATCTATATGCAGGATTCCTGGACTAGATAGAAATACAGAACACCGTACTGCCTCTTCCTTCAGGGCTGGCTGATATCTCAGAACAGCACCACAACCTGCTGCCAAGGCCTCTGGCATTGGAAAGCACATTCTGTTGCTTATTTCCTGTAATACATCCCCTGTTTTGCTCTTCAAAATCCAACATACCTGCGAGAAACTCGAGCCCTGCTTTATGGGCATTATCCTCAGAAGGGAGGGAAAACAAGGATCTCCGTAGCCTCAGGAGCACGTAGGAGAGGTGCCGAATAGGGGCAGGATGTTCTTGAGAAGGAGACTAGGGCTGTCTTTCACCCACAAGTATCCACCTCTGACTGTCTGTACCCCTCCATTTCCTCTCCTCCATTCCTGCACATTTCCATCCAACCTCCTCTTATGCCTCACGTTTCTAGTTCTGGTCCTCCCCTTCTTGTCACAGAGTGAGCCTGTCTACCTTTCCTGCTTGGGGTCTCTTACCCAGAGATGGCTGCTCAGTGCCTGAGACCACGCACACAGAAATTCCAGTTGTCCCTCCTCCCTTTTTTGCCGAAAGTGCTGAGGATGGGTGTCACAGGTCACTTCCGCAACAAACCTTTCCATCTTGGATAGGCAGGGAAACAAGCCCTGCAACAGGGGAGACTCCCAGAAGGAAAGAACTGCATACAGCACCTCGTTCAGCTTTATCAGAAAAGGCTGGAAGCTGCAGCGTGGTTGCACGCTCACGGCACAGGAGAATTACTGCCTGTCTGCTGTCCTTGCCAATCCCAACATACGTGAGGCTTGATGCAGCTTCACCCTAAAACTTCCACAAACTTCAACGAGAGCAGGATTGAGCATAAGGACTACAAGTGTGCAGGCATTGCTCAGTGCTTGCTGCGCAGGAATCCACACAGTGTGATTCTAAGCAGGTCAGATTAATTCACCACTCAGCAAATCTGGCGTTACATTATTAGCCTCTGTTGCCTAGCTCTCTAAAGAGCACAGTGATTTTTGAGATCTTGGCTAAACTTGCCTTTATCTGCTTAGAATGCCAGATACCTTTTGCTCAAACATAACAACCCCCACGTGAGAAATGAGCCGAGAAGTGCCATTTCATATTCTTACCTTGGTGCTATTGCAGCAACTCTGCAACCAGAAGGAAGAAAAGAGAAGAGACTGGGAAGAACAGAGACAAATTTCAGTGAAAACAGGATGTTCGATGGCCAGTCTCCAGCGCTCAAGTCTCATAGATGCCAGAAAACAAAACCAGCCAATAGCACCGCAAAGATGCAGAGGCCCCTCTCCCTTCTCCTCTGCCCTATCAGCAGTCGCTCTCCCCGCTCCAGGGAATAACACTCACACAAGAAGGCAACAACTGCCAGGGCAGATACGCTCTGACTGCCCTGCCACCCACTGCTCTACTGACAATCACAAAGGGCCATGGCATTTGGGAAACACGCGGAGCTCGAGTGTCTTAGGACCACTTAAGAGGTGAAACTAGCAAGCCACAGAAAGGCAGACAGAGCCTTGTTCTTTCTCGGCTGTGCCTTATTCAAGCTTGAGTTAAAAAAATAACATTGAAAACAACAGCAGCAAACAAACAAATAAACAAATAAACCACCTGACCTCCCATCATCTTGTCACACACTCTCCTTTTTTGGTTTAAAGGGCTTTTTCTTCATTTCTGGATGACCCAAAGCTTAATCCTTTGCACCCACTGACTTCAAATGCATTTTTTGTCATTGATTACTCCAGGAAGAAGGTTGGCACATAGCTGTTATTCCCAGTCAAGAAAAGCATGCTGCGGGTGAAATTTCCTTTCAGCTGACATTCCAAGGCCATTTCTAGGTATCACCTCTGCTTACTTCAAACTCTCTGGAAAGAAAGTAGGAGAAGGAATTTCCTTATTCCCAGCAGGAGCAAGACTATTCAGGAAGGCTCTGGGGGCTTCCTGTGCAGTCATACAAATGAAAAGCAGATTCATGTCTCTTTAGAGGCAGTATTATCACAGTTCACCCTCTGGATTTTTCATTTTATTCCGCTACCTACATGATCCTGACACACTGAAATCTCTTTTTTTTTAAAGAATAGGTTTTCCATTTCAGCCTTCTACTGATACAGCAGTCTGGTTCTTCACTCTTCCGTTGCCACTTCGCCTGCCGGTGCAAGTAACCTCTCTCACCCTAACCACCCAGATTCCCAAAGTACTACGGGGACACCACAGACGATCCTGGCCTCCTCTCTCAGCCCCCACCACAGCAACGCTGCAGAAACTAGAATGGCAAATTGCTGCCAATCTCGTGTGGGACATTCTGGGCAACAAGCCATCTTTGCCCATTACCTCCCAGTTCTGTACTGGGCAACCTTGTAGCTGGACATCATCAGCAGAGCACCAGCACAAGCATAACTCCCCATAGATCCAGACTTTGAAAGCACATGAAGCACGTGAAATCCAAGCTGGTTCAGTCCTTGCTCCCTTCCGTCTCTGTAACAAACACCAAACCCTTCACATCTTTCTCCCTCTCCACAGAGAATAAGAATGAAAAATACTCCTTTTAATATCTGATTACATCTCTGAGGTTCTGGAAGCAGGGGATCTGATGAAGTTTGATGGATCCTATCTGTTCCACAGCACTGCAGCATTTGCCTTTGACAACCTTTGCACTGCAGTTGATTTCTGAAACGCAGGAATAATCTGGCAAGCAAAATGACACATGGTGTTCCTATGCTCTGAATAAGACCCTTTGATTGCAGTAAACAGCTTGTCCTTTCAGAACATTTTTTAAGCAGATGAAAAGTGCAACTCCATTTCCAGAGAACAGGGCTCTGTTCCAAGTTTTCTCCCCGCCTCATATCTTCTGAGAATTCACTTTCACTGCGTGAGGCACTGCGGGAGTTTGGCAACGAATGTCAAATCTGTTCCCTCAGCCTTACACTTCTTTTGAGTAATGAAACTCTTGTTTCAGTTTGGCCTACATTTATTAACACCAAAGAACAGTATAAGCATTTCTTCAGAGAGCGTTCATAAAAAGCTGGTGAGGATGAATAACAGTTCTGGAAACAAAACCTTGCTTCAGAATATCAAACAAAAAAAGCTTAAGCCATCCTACAGTCCTGGCAGCCTTGGGGAAAGAGCAAGCTCCTCTTTAGGTGCTGGAGACAGCACCAGAACCCACAGGCTCAGCTTTTCTGCTCGCAAAAACACCATAAGCAGCTTCTGTGGACTTCCAGCCCCAGTGCTTTTTTTCCCATCCCATGTTGCGGTCCTACCTCCCCTCTGACCTCGAACACAAGTGTATTCCTGGGATTGTGCAAAACAGATCAGTGAAACGAGAAGGTTTGTTTGTTTGTTTGTTTGTTTGTTTGTTTAAAAAAAACAACAACAACTCCAAACCCACAGTGATTTCCAGCCTGGATCATTTATTGATTCAGCCTCCTGCAAAAACCTGTGAAATGCAGCAAATGGGAAGAAGTTAAGCCTTCTGCCACTGCAGACACGCACAGAGCCGAGGCGGGACGGTGAGGGACACCGGCAGCCCCCGTCTGACAGACCCTCCGGCTCGCACATTTATTAACACCAAAGAACAGTATAAGCATTTCTTCAGAGAGCGTTCATAAAAAGCTGGTGAGGATGAATAACAGTTCTGGAAACAAAACCTTGCTTCAGAATATCAAACAAAAAAAGCTTAAGCCATCCTACAGTCCTGGCAGCCTTGGGGAAAGAGCAAGCTCCTCTTTAGGTGCTGGAGACAGCACCAGAACCCACAGGCTCAGCTTTTCTGCTCGCAAAAACACCATAAGCAGCTTCTGTGGACTTCCAGCCCCAGTGCTTTTTTTCCCATCCCATGTTGCGGTCCTACCTCCCCTCTGACCTCGAACACAAGTGTATTCCTGGGATTGTGCAAAACAGATCAGTGAAACGAGAAGGTTGGTTTGTTTGTTTGTTTGTTTAAAAAAAAACAAACAACTCCAAACCCACAGTGATTTCCAGCCTGGATCATTTATTGATTCAGCCTCCTGCAAAAACCTGTGAAATGCAGCAAATGGGAAGAAGTTAAGCCTTCTGCCACTGCAGACACGCACAGAGCCGAGGCGGGACGGTGAGGGACACCGGCAGCCCCCGTCTGACAGACCCTCCGGCTCGCA
>NW_009647444.1:1575433-1608910 GCF_000708025.1 Charadrius vociferus
GGGCGCCGGCTGCGGGCGGTGGGCTTCGGGCGTGTCGCCCGCCGCAGGGGTAAGGCTGTCCCCTGCGCACCAGGGCGGGCAGAAGCCCTGTGTCCCCGCAGCTTCGCAGGCGGGTTTCTGCAGGCAGAGCGCTGCAGCGAGCATCTCCTGGGCCCCTAAAGCACCGTGTCCTGGCTGTGTTCCCCCCACTGGGTCTAGGTGTCTTGTATCGTGTAGGTACTTCGCATATCCATAAATACTCATTTAACATGTGCTTAAGAGTAGCCATGTAATCACTGTTCCAAATAAAAGCCACCTGTAAAGAGGTTGTTCTGCATACCGCCTCTCAGGCTGTTAAAAACCACAGAATACAAAAAGTAGCCAGAAAGCTACCTTTTTTTGCAGGGGGAGTGTATTCTTGTGAGACTGCTCACCTATCTTTCCTTTACCCTCCAGGTATGGTCCCAAAATGCCTCTCGCAGTGGATTGCACCGCTGAACTGATTCGTTGCAAGGTCCTGGATTCGTCTGGCAGACTGAAGTCGCATGAGCTCATCCTCTCTTATGGGCTGGCTCTTGTAAGGTAGGGCTCTGAAGGCCTGTGTGCTGTGAGAGAGAAAGAGAGACCTGGACAGATAGCATTATTCAGGTGTCTAATTTCACTTGGCATCTCTGGGACCACAGCGTTGTACGGCGTGTGGGGGATTTTTCTCTGGGGTTCCAAGTTTCTTAATCACTCGTTTGATAGTCGTTTATCTTTTCTGTAACCTGCATGCAGGTTTGTCAACTTGATCACAGAAAGGAAACAGAAAATGGTCAGCATTCCTCTGAGACAATTAGCCAAAGAGGTAAATATTTAATAACCGTTACTCAATAACTTATGTGTATATAGGGAGCGTATGCATTGTTTATTAACAACGCTGGGTGGAGGGAGTTGGGGGATCATTCTTTTATAACCAAAATAATGGATACAAATGCCAGTTCTTTCCAACTGCAAAGTCTTAAAGAGGCTTGATGTAACTAGATCTAAAACTTTGTCCTTTAAAGTCAGATTAGGGGTAACAAAGTCCCACTTGACATATAAACCACACATTTTTGTTTGTTACCTACTGAGATATGGAAAAAGAGCTAAATCTATATCTATCAATTCTAGTCTTTGACGGGCAAGGTTATACATAAAAAGCACTTAATCATACTTGAAGACATTTTCATCTTGTGTCTCTCACTTGAGGTGAGCTTGTCCACCTCTGTGTGGAGGAGGGAAAGTTCAAGGTGTATTTGTTGTAGTAGGAGCAGCTCGAGTCCTTTTATTGCTGGCTGCACTAAGCATCATATCCGGGTGTGAACAGCAAATTTTAGAAGTCAAGAACAGACAGTATTTGAGACTGTCCTATATATGCAGCCTTGTCTGAGGCCCCTGTGTGAGAATGATGAATTGATTATTTTATTATTGGTTTTTAAGAAAGGTGCTTCATCTCACCTTTTAAAACTGATCAAGCTTAAAAATAGAGGCCTTGCATAGTTAAAGGTAGTTGTCCTTAGAAAAGTTGCAAAAAATTGCGTGCAACTTGGAGTGTGTATGATTTGAGTATTACATATGACATGATTTGTATCTTTGATATACAAACTGTCATCCAAAATGTTTTATTTAAACATAATTTGACTGCTGCTCAGTATCTCATTATACACAGCACCTCTGTCTAAAAAGACATCTGCTGTTGCAAGTAACGTTGAAGAACTTAAACTGTAAAAATCCCAAGTTTGTATGGATCCTTGGCCACAGGAGGAGTGGGATTGGAGAGGTGGGGATTTCAGTCCACCCTTGAATTGGGAAGCTGGGGGACTGTGGTGCAGGAGTGGCCCAGAAGAGGCTGTTCCTGCCCAGGTAGAAGTTCTCTGCATGCAGTTGTGGCGTGATGCAGTGGGAACTGTAGGGTAACTCCCGTGGTTGTTCTTCCAGGTGGATATCCCCATCTGGGTTGTGGATCTCCGTCACGAGCTCACCCACGGGAAGCTGCCGCGTCTGGCTCTGTGCCGCAAGGGTGAGTGCTGCCAGTGGGTGGCATTGGGAGGTCCTGGCCTGAGGTGTGCTCAGGGTGGCAATGCCAGTGCCACAGGCCTTGAGGGGAGCGCTCCTCCCTCCATTTTGGGACCCTGCAGGGCAGGCAGCAGGCTCATCCTGGCAGGGAGAGCTGTGGTGTGAGACACCAGGAGGGTTTGCGGCTGCCCTTTGGGTGTAGCTGAACTGTGTCTGGTGGCTCCAGGCTGTGGTGCATTACAGGGCAGGTGTTCAGAGACTTTCTCCTTCCCCTGAAAAAAATACTGGAAACAATAGTTTGTACCTCTTGCTTCTTTACAGCACAGAAAGTTCATCTCAGGAAAGAGGTAAATGCTTTTCCTGATGGTTTAGAGATACCTGAGGCTTTTAAAAAATCCCTTTTAGGGATAAATGCAGTAGGTACTGCAAACCTGAATGAATGACCAGCTCATGGCATTTGAAGGGGTTCCTGGGAATTTCGGGTTAAGAACGGAGGAGTCAGTTAAATAAGCTTCAGCAGGGTCCTTAGATTGAGTTGGGTAGTGAAATAGCGATGGGAGAAAAGGAGTTTTCTTTCCATTCTATCTAATGTATGCCTAGTGTAGTCTCTGCACAAAAAATTAATGTTATTGTTTCAGACACTGTTGATCATGGTGATACTAAAGAACTGACTCATTTTCGCATCAGAACGTCACTGCTGGGACATAGTTTCTGCTTAAATTTGGCCTAGCTTGAGCAAGGTGTAGCACTATAGCAGTGTCCGATCTTTCTTGTTGCCAAAAAGACAGTGGGTAGGTGTTAACCTGTTGTACTTGGTTGTGAGTTCTTTTTGTTGTTTTTTTTTTTTGTTGGGTTTGTGGTTTTTTTTAAACTCATTCACCTTTTCATTAATGGAGTTGTATGTGATTTCAGGTTTCGTAACTTGTTAACGACATTTCTTTTCACAATGCAATTTAGCAATGTGCCAGCTATATTCTATTTTTTTTGAATAATAAAGGAAACCTCACTGAGAAGAGAATGTTTGCTGTTCTCCCTCAGGTTGTGATGTTGTGCTGGACTGGCTACGAAAGACGTATTGGAGCCGTCAGCTGGGCAATAATTTATGTGAAGAAAGTGAGGACGAGGATGAGGACGAGGAGCAGGAAGCGGCAGAAGAAAATACGGAGTTGGACACTGATGCATGGGAGATTCAAACCCCACAGCATGAGGCCTGTCAGAAACACAAAGAATTCCATGGTAGGTGTCCCTAGAACAGTGGCAGATACAAGGAGTAGATATGTCCCATATCTATGAGAAGGAGATAGATCTATCTATCTATCTCCTTCTATGAGAAGGCAGTTTAAAAGTGTCATCTTCTAGCCTTGACAATGCATAAAAATATACCTACAGCTCATGTTTTGGGATTCCTCTTTGGGCCTTGGTGGATTCTTGGGGTGACTGACTTTTTTGGTATTAGCTCACTGAATTTGTAGCATAAAATCTTTTACTTCTGTTGAATATGCAGCGTCCTAATCAGTAGCAACAGTTATACAGGGATGGTTGAGGACCAAGCATTGTAAAAATTGGTTGTAGTGTCTTGACAGCCACAGTTTTGGTATTGAGGCCACTACTGACAAAGAAGGTTATGGTCCTTTTATAGCCCTCAAAACTCTGTAGATTCCTAACTTGAGCAAAAGCAGGACAAAGGCAGTTCAGTCAGTTTCAAAATACCTCGCATCTGGACAGAAAATCACTAGCTGCCAATAGTGTATATATTTAAAAAGAAAATCACAGGTAATTAAACCTGGATATAATCTAAGATATAAAGTGCAAAACAATGGGACAACTTTAGTAAACTTTTCCAGTGGTTGCTTTTCCATCCCCGGAAGTCTTTGAACCCAAAATAGGGAGCTTTTCTCAATGTAGATTTCTAGTTTGAATGACTTACTGGAGGAAGTGGGAGTTCAGATTAGATGGCTGGTCTGTGAGTTTGAGGCATGTGAGGTTATCAAACGGTACCTCAAACAGTAAAACAAATTAGTCATAATTTTTTCCTGACAAAACATGGCATGGTTATGGGGAGTAACTCGCCCAACAGATTACAACAGCACAATCCAAGGTTTAGAGAGTGTGCAGAAATGCCAAAGTGGCCCTTCATGCTTCCTGGAATGTTACGCTATAGGTGACTATAATGATCTTTCTGGCTTTGGGATCTATGGATTTGTTGCAAGTCTTTTCTAGATTCCTTTATAACAGACTCATACATAGAGAGGGTAGCTGTGATCCAGAAAATATTAGCTAATTTGTTGTGCACTTTGAGTTTAATACAGAATTTATTGGAACATGTCAAGCCAAGAGGCAGTAATAAACTTTGGAATGCAGCAGCATTTACCACTTCTCTTGTCAGAGTGTCTGTCTGGGCTTGTGTCTGACTTCATGCTGGGTGACGTGCAAGCATGTGCTATTCCTTATTCCTTCCTTTCCCTGGCTACCCTAAAAAAAGAACACCGCACGCTCAGTTTCTGAAAGAGAGAACCACAGAATGATACAGTGATTTATGTGACCAGAGTGATGGAATGGCAACGGTATATCAGTCCTACAGTTCAAATGCATCTCCAGTTTTATCTAGCTGATACTGGGTGGTGGGCATCCTGACAACAGGTGACAGTGACATCTGAATGGGGAAATATTTTGAAATATGGTGCTATTTCAGGTACAGTAAAAGTGGTCCATAGATAGAGAAAAGACGTTTCATGTAGATAGTAAATTATAGTGAAGTCCAATAAGTATATGGTTGGTTTGTGAATAGCCACAGTGCTGTTGCAATAGATTTAAAATGCAAGTATAAGGAAGATAAATAGGCATCAGTACATGAACTGCCTATGGGAACAATTTCTTCCTAAATTGATCTATTTAGGGATTTTTTTTTTTGAGCTGTCTGGATTTATCCAACTTGCCTGTCTTTGGTCACTGTTAGTGTTAAAATACTGAACTCCTGGTTCAACCCCACTTGATAAAATTTATGTTGCTGGAAAAGTCTGGGAGCTGTCTTCAGAATGAATGTTGTCTCAATCAGAATTTATGACTTTATTTGACTGGTGTCTTCCTTGATTGTGTATTCACCAGAACTAAGTAGCTTGCCTTGATACAAAATTCCCTTATATAGTTGATCTGTTCCCTGTTTAAACTATGTATTTATGTTTATTTCTAGAAAAAGTCAGAGATGTGTTGATGTCCTACAAGAATGAGCAGTTTCGGGTAAGTGCAGTCTGATCATCGGCACTTTTGGTTCTTCTCATTTCCTGCTTGGGGCAACAGGTCTTCTCTTCATTCTTGCCCAAACTGAAGAACTGGTGCCCTTGGCCAAGCCTCATTTGAGATACCTGAGTGCTGGCACGACTAAGTTGCTGTGCCAGGAGTTTATTTCATATAACTGCAGGGATCTCTTTTTTTCTCCCTGTAGCATCCTCCCACAGTTAGAATCTGTCCGGAAGCATCAGTGATGCAGAAGTGATATTTGTATCAGTGCTGCAGAGGTGGCAGTAAGCCAGTGTCCACAGTGCTACCAGCACTTGCTAGGTTGTCTATTATTGCCTAAAGCAGTGCTGCCGTCTAGCGTGTAGCCCATAGGGGACCGGTGACTACTGCATGTGCAGAGGGAGGCTTGCTTAGTTTCTTGTTCAGACGTCTCTCCTAGTGTTGTCATACATGGCTTGCCAAAGAAAAGCTTCACTGCAGAGAGCAAGCAATTTGACCTGTGATGGTTTCTAATGTGAACACTTTGTTCATGTTTATAAATGAGATATATTCTTGTTGGAGATCCCAAGCCTTGCTTGTCCAGGTAGAGTGTGCTCAGTTTGTTTTCCTTCATCCTATTGCCTCTGGAAATTGGGACCTGTCATTCAGAGGTCATTAGCCCATGTTTTCTATCATCCATTGTGTATTTTTGCAGTGGGCCAGTGGCTCAGGTGCTGCAGTTCAGATATGTGAATAATTTGCCCCAGAAATCTCTCTCTGCTCAGCTTCCCTTTCTTAATAATGGGATAGTTCTTAAGATGTGTTGAGAGCTCGGTTACAGACTCTGTAAAAGGTCTTTCGATACATGACCTCACCGACATACTGTTGTTACCAGGGAGCTGTTCTTACTTTTATTTTGATTAATATCATCAGGGGCTAAAGGAGAAAGTGTGCTAACGTTCCAGTGAAGTGTAGACTTAATCAGCAATGAGAACCAGGGTCAGGAATTTTATTGAAAATGAACATCCGGTTTCCTTCGTTGTCTTGGGTTTGGAGTATATAATGTGATTCTCCTTTGTTCATCCTTCCCTCTCTGTAGTTCGTACTGGCTTATTTTGTATGTTTTGCGTTGTATCGTAGAAGAGACAAATTGATTATGGTGGTGGTGACCTCTTAACATATTAACAGAACAGAGGGAAGTATTTCAAACTGAATAGGAAAATGCAATTCAAAATTTAAACTGGCCAGGGTTGAGTGGGGGAAAGGAGTAGTTAGTCAATTGCTAAAGAGTAATTTCAAAACTTTTGTCTCGAAGCTCATGTGAAACTCTCCTTATCCTATTGAAATGGTGTAAATACAGGCTGAAGACTAAACTATGTTACATGCCTCAATTTAATTGAATGCTGCATACTGTGCTTTTGAAATGTCTCTGTTCACCCTGTAAGGCGGCCTTTCTTGTTGAATGATTTCAAGTGGTGTACTTCTAAGTCTGTCAGCTGTGACAAAGTACAGCTGACTTGTGAAAAATGAATGCTCTGTAGATACATGTGTTGTGGATATAGCCTCCTTTAATATATAATTTTTGCCACTCTGAGGTACAGTGAGTAGGGCGTACTCAGCCTGGGCAAAGGGCTTGCCAAGATCTGTCAGCCACAAGGAGTGTTACTCCTTATGGCTGATACCTGCAAGTTCTTAACTTAAGTTTGTCTTTAATAAAAAAACATAATACTACTTTTATGCATTAATAACTACTGCAGGTAATCTGAAGAGATGTGAGCATATTGGTCCTTTCTTGGCCTCTGAAATTCTGTTCTGTACAACAGTAGACTTGTAATTTAAAACTGATCATAGCTGATAAAATCTCTGAAACTTAGAAATTGATTGAAAAAAATGACATGAGCTTGTGCCCTTTAAGGGCAGATGGTTTGATGTATCCGAATATTTTCTTAACCATGACAGCAATTGAATGTTCCAAATATCAAATAAATGCTACTTGAAGATTTTTTTAGGTTTATATTTAAACACTAACCCTACATTGACATAGCAAGAGTGGTACAACATCTTTGCTACTCCCTGCATAAATGTATAGTCTGTCTCTAATTTTTTGCATATACGGAGAAGAATCATTTATACCTAAGTCATCTTTATAACAGTGTAACTATACAGTCTCTGATCCAGGTACTTCTCTAGCTATTTTGTTAACTACTTATTATACTTAAAAGCTTATAAAAGTCTGTAAGGTATAAACGAGGCCAAAGTAAGCTCTGTCACAGGGGTTGTGTACTTTGACTGTTTGTACAGGTGGGCTAGAGGTTCGTTAGTCACTTTAGCTCATGTCTTTATACTTGATTTGTCATCTAAAGTATCTTTTGCATGCAGTGGTAGCTTTACATATATAGGCAAAGAGAGCTAATCACAGTCCTGAAAATGACACTTTGGTTTTCCAGTCTCATTTTACATTACATTCCTACCTGGCAGGAAAAATAATTTCTTCTCTTCTCTCAGTGATTATTGTCTTCCAAAAAAAACCCTGCTAGATACTTGTTGGTGATGTAACATGCTTCATGACAATATTTTGTAGAAGGTGGTGATGGTAGAATTGCCACTTGGGTAGGTTGTGAGCGTAAGTAGAAGGTATGACTTACCTTGCTGGACAGACTCACGTAAAATATATATCAAACCAAGAAATCGGAGGAGTACTCCTCCTTTCAGAGGAGTACTAACCTCCAATGTTCTGTCTTGGTACACCCTGGTAGTTTGCGTTGTATATTGCTGCTACTCAGCAGACGCTCTCAGCTGATTACAGGTTGCGTAAACGGCTGTGTTGATTTGACATTTTGATCTACTGTATGCATAACATGACTGGCAAAACTTCTTTCTGAGTAGACAACCTCATCCCCACCCCACATGTGCAGTTAATGATTCAAAATGAGCGTGTCCTGGTTTGTGCTGAAGTCAGGGAGAGCAAGGTTTTGAAACAGAATGAGGATGCCAGGACTGTGACTCCTTGGTGCTGCTGACTTTTAATTCAGGCCTTTTCCAAGTATGACATGGCTTATATTAATTTATAGTATACCCCTAGGAAGGGGAATTTTTGTAAGATTTTTTTAATTGCTGTTGATGAACTACATCTTCTTTTCATAGCAATGCCTTCCTGTTTGCCATTGGAGCGTATTTGCTGTTAATGCTTGCATTTTTCCTTCACTCAGGTTATGCAGACTGTGCAGTCTGTTTCGAAGTCTCGAGAACTGTGGTCCGATTCCTCTTCAGAAATGGACTGGATTTTGGCTCAGATCAAAGACCTAATGCAAGAGAACAGGTACATCTCTGATAAAGAACTGAGGTGAAAGATGCAGTGCAGAGCTGGGCCTGTAGACCTGTTGCACTACTTTTTCACTGCATTGTTCAACTGATCATGGAGAAAGCAATTGGTTGATTTCCTCAACATCTTTGAGGACTGAGTTGTTAGTCTGTGTTAATGAGTAATGTTTCCTGTGCCAGATGGTCTCCAAGGTGTTGTCCCTGTCTTAGCTGTGCTGGCCCCAAGGCATGTCAGCATCTTCAGTGTTTTCAAAAGCTCTCCCAACAACCTTGTGTAGACTTTGATTTCACAGTAACCTTTAGAATTCTTCAAAATTGCAGGGCAATACTTGGCCTCTTCTATACTTTCTATCTTTCTGTTACTACAGAGCCTCTAGGACCCAGTGTGTTGAGAGCTTATTATTACTGTAAAAAAATGCACGAAGATCTGAGAAATTTAGTCAGTGTAACTCTGTAGGAGGGAGAGAGTATCACATTACAAATATGAGCTATAACTCCTGGTGTCTTGAATATAAATGTATATGCCATACAAGCTGCTGATTAGTTTAAGAGGTTATCAGATGGTATGCCAGAAGAAAACCCTGAGTCTTGCACCTTAGTGGCATTACCCATTCGTTGCTGAGCATGGAGTAATGAGGAAGAAGGCTTGAAGATTCTGTAATGAGAAGCATCACTTACTAAACATGGAACTTCTAAGTGTCTGTTGCTAGATGGTTGGAAGGTACTGGTGAAAGCAAGGCATTGCACCTATGATTCTGATATTCTCTCCCTAAGCATCCTCTGTTAGCCACTATCAGAACATGAATGGACCAAGTACAGCTGCTTTTTATGTATAAATAGGTATTTGAACCTGACATCAGCCCCACAGTAGAGGGGAAGCAAGCTACCACAGTATAAAGCAAGGATTTTGAAAGTTTCAAGTGAGAACAAGAGACTTCATCTTATGTGAAACAGGTTTTGCAGGAAACATTCAGGCAACAGTTGTAATGCATTGGTAACAGGTAGAAGATATAGGAAGTGCCTTTACGTATAGGAAAACTGAAGTAGTGAAGCTCTTAAGATAGTCATGTATTTGGGGTCTTTCTAATGTGGGCATGCTCTCCTATTAGTTTATGTCTGTGCAAAACTTAATTTTCATAACAATACTGTCCTGTAAGTATACGATCAAAACAGATACTTAATTTGGAAAATACTGTGGTTTTGATTTGCTTACTGTGCACTGATTCTGCAAAACATGCTTGTGGTATCACATGAAATTACGTTAAATCACATTCTGGCAGTTCTTTGTCACCATCTTTGTACGAACCATCTGTTGCATCAGCTCTTGCTATTTGTCCCATGCAGGTGCACAAAATACATTCAACCTCAATCACATGGATTTCTGAAAGAATCAAGAATCTACTTCATCTATCAAATTAAATCTTTCCCCAGAATACTCAAACTTAGCATTTAGATGCTAGTGACTGTATTTGTGGCCTTTGAGGCATCAGTGTTTCAAAGTTGTCCTCATCAAGCTGCGAAATTCCATGTAGGGGATGAAGAGGGGAGCTGTGGAAGCTTCATTTTTGAACCTTTGGAATGGATGACATATTTGAGAATACAAACACTTGGAATACCCAGACAGTTCCCAGGGCTCTGCAGTGCTTGTTCTTTACTACTGGCACAACCCAAACCATGCTAATGTTGTTCCCTTTAAATAATCTCAGGTTTCCATCTTAAGCACATCACACTATATCTTTATATATTTCTTGGGCGATTCTTAGAAGAATTCCTTAGGCTGAATTCACCATCTTTGCAGTGGCTAAACTGTTAGGATGGACAGCAAGTGAGTGGGATGGGACTCTGAGGTAGGGCTGTCAATTAAACGCTCAGTAGTGTGCCTCTCTGTGTACTGGCTGGAGGGCAGGTATGTGGGGAAAGGAAGCTTCTTTGGAGTTCTGTTCGGTGAAAAGATTGCGGCACATGATGAGTTTTATAACATACGATCCATTACGGGGCCACTGCTGACCTAGGAGTGTGCAGTAAAAAAAAGGGAATTTCTAGTCTGTCTTTGCGAATAGTAACTTTAAAACAAACAAACAAAAAAAAACCCCGCCCAAACCCCTTAACATCAATAGCCATTTTTTTGCTTTGCAGAGGACTGAATGTCTCCAGAGCGCTTCTCAACTCCAGGATACTGGTAGTACTCTGACTCAAAGTGGTGTCTGTGTACAGCATCAACAGTTATCAACAGTTACCACAGCTTGTGATAACTAGTTTTGCTGGTGATAAGCTTGGTTACATTTTTCGCTTTGCTTCTGAAGGGTGTTCCTGAGCAAAGAGCAAATATGAAGAGAGCAGCATAGTGGGGGGAGCCTGCGTAGGGCAGCTTGTGGTGTATCTGGCCAGTGGGCAAGTAAGCAAAATTTGCTTTCCTGCAATCAGCTTGGCACCTCTGAAACAGTTTTAACAGGCTGGAATTTAAGTGCAGATTTAAGCTGCTTGAATCTGGTTCAGTGCAACGCTGTTCTGTACATGTTGCTGTCATCAGAATGTGGCAGCCTTTTTTGCGTTACTGTTCCTACAGGAAATCCTGGCCTGGCAGATGTAGAGAAGACTTGAAAAAGTAACCGTCCTGCCCCCAACACCACCTCTACCTTGGAAGGAGTCTCTGCAGTTCTTATGTTTTGTTAAACACCTTCTGTTAGTCCAAAAGTGCATGTGCATGAATCTTTCCTTCTGAAAAGCTGCTGTTGTGGATAAGTAGTTAAGATGCTCCAGTGTTGTCATTACAATGTGTAGGCTTGTGTTCTTTTATGTTGGTAAGTCAAATGGAAGGGTTAGACTTTTCCAGTCTTTCAAGAAGACCCACTTGAGGAAATATTTTAGGATAGCTGTAGATTATAAATGGAACATTTAATTCCTGCAGAGTATGTTGGGAATTTCGCTGCTTTGCGGACATTTATTTTGAAGGTAAAGTGGCAGTATGATAGAATTGTTTTTGCGCCGTCCTTCTTCAGATAGCATGGATTACAGGGCGTCATTGAATTGGTGTGCTCAGGAGATGCCGATTCCAAAATTAAAGCAGTTTAAAAAGTTTGTCTTCTACCTGGGAAAGTCCCAGAACTAGGTGGCACATCTCAGGAGCCTGTTTTCATTTCCAGCTTTCACTGTCAGTTTTCCGACAGCTTTGTTTGGAATTCTAGCCCAGTAACTTAGGTAAGGGTATGAAACTCAGATGCTAGGTGTGGCCTAAAGAAACCTCAAAGATAGGGCAAGAATCTGTGGAAAAACAGCATCACAGGATCCTGTGTTCTAATAAAAAAGTCTGATGATATAGTATCTCTAGGGTATCTGTCATTTCTTAAGTAATCAAATCTGGCAGTAACGCTTTCATAGGAACTTTGTTTTCACTGCATTGTGCTACATTGAATAAGGCGCTTTTGATGGTTCCCTTAAGCACAGGCTTCAAAGAAGACAAAGAAAACAGAGAGGAGGAAGCTGGTTTCTATGACTATAAAAACGTATTTTTTTTCTGTCTTGTGGGTTTTGTTTCTGTTAGCTGTTTCATGGTTTCCTGAGTGACTCCTAATCATCAGGCAACTTTGTTAAAATAGCTGCTCTGATATGTGGGGAAATCCCCCAATTACAGCAGCCAGGGATGGGGGACTGTTTCACAACTCGCAGCTTGCAAAACTAGCAAAGAGCGAAACCCTTCAGTAGTGATGCTGCTGCAGAGAGATTTTGCAATTCTGTTTAACTGCCTTGTGTGTTCACTCTTCAGAGAGAAGTTTTGGCAGGAATGTTTTTATTTTTACACATATATGTGTTTGTGTGTGTATAATTTCCAGTAAGTACTGGTTCCGCAATTCCAGACTTTGGGCCAAACTTGCGGAAAGAAAACATGCATGTTTCTGGATCAGAATGGCTTCGGCAGTGAGTTTCCAACCCTTATTCTTTTTACTTTACAGGCTCTTTCTCTTCACTCCTTATGCTTTTTTTAAGCAGTATTAGCTCCAGAGAGCCCAGGGAACCAGGCATCAGGTTACATACTGCTAGTTTTGGTACTTTTCTGTATTTTTCTGCTCTTGTCAACAATAGATGTCAGATAGGCCACCTGCTGTAATGAAGCATTTTCCTTGATTTGTGCAGAGTGGTTTGACTGATTGTTGGACCAGATGATCCTTGAGGTCCTTTACAACCTGGTATTCTACGACTCTATTCACACATGTGCTTATTCTTGAGAGCTGGCAGAGCCCAAGTAGGGAGCGGGCATGTGTTATAGGAGAATGTGGAAGTCTGGTCACTCAGCTTATTATTTCTCCTGGGGAGTTTCTCATTCCTCTGTCAGGAGATAAGAAAGAAGTGGGACAAGGGACTTGATTGACACCTTTTCTCACAGCCAAATAGGTGACCCTCAGCCTTTGCTTTCTTCATGCTAGCTAGCACAACTGGAAACCAAGTGCTGAGTATGGCTCTGGTGCTGGGTACCACTGGGGGTGGTGTTGGTTTCCCTGGGCAAGACCCAGTGATGCATTATCACATGGTAGCTCTGCACGGGTTTTGTTGCGCTTCTGCAATGCTGTCTGTGAAGTACCTGAAATAATAGTGATGTAATGGGAATGTTTCGCCAGAGTGACAGTACAGGCTCAGCTCAAGGAGCTCCAGATGCAACTTTTAAAGAACACAAGCTGTTGTATTTATAGTTAGTGGAAGGCTGTGCCTGTATCCAGCTTCTTAGAACCATCTACACATTTTCTTTGAGAGCCCAAATTGATTATAAACAGTTCCTGGAAAGGATTCATACATGTACCTTCTACTTCTGTTTATTAATAATAGCATGTTAACTGTATTGAAAATGAGACCCTATCGCACTCTGGTTGCCATTGGTCTTTATAGAGCAACATAAATACAGTGATATGGCATGGAATTTCTCTTAAGTGCAGATTTATCTTTCTTCAGAGGGAATTCTCCATTAAATGTTCTTGTGTGAATGGTCCTGGCTTCTGTTACTTCTTCAGAAACTCAATAAAAGCTCTGCCTTCTGTAACCCTTGCTACCAGCCCATTCTCCACCAGGACATTTGTTTGAGTTGAATAGTATTATGCTACCAAAGCAGCAATGAGTGTTCGAGTGTTTATAATCAAGTCACTTTTTTACTTAAAAACCAAAGAAACTCCACAAGCTTTAAACATATCTTTGCGTGTGTGTGTTTATATAAGTGAATGCAGAGATTGCTAGAAGTTGTTTCTGAATACCATCGTGGTAATTGCTTCTGCTTTGCTTCATGTCTGTCCTGAAATGCTGCAACTCTTTACTCTTTCAGTGGCGTGGAGCCTGTCATATATCACAAACGCAGCTGTGCTAGTGCTTCCCCGGTGGCCTCCATGAGAATCTAGTTTTCTGAAGGACTGACTAATGGTACTTCTTGCTGCGGTCTCCTGTGTATTTCTGAAGAAGCTTAATTTAAGGACTCAGCTTCTTGCTTTCATTTAAGAGAGAATTTTTTTTTTTTTTGATTGTTCACTCATGGAAAATAGACCATGTGGGAGGGAGGAAGACTGGCACAGAATGCATTGGCAAGGTTGTGACTTCATTGGGTTTGGAAACTTTGATTATGGATTCAGGGGTAAGAGGGTTTAGGAGTTCTCTTGAATATGTCAAGCAACCTATGAAAGTGCTTTTTTAATTTAGAAAGCCTATGTAATTCTAAGTAAAGCCTTTCATTTCCCATATCAACATACCCTGTAATTTGTATTGTGCAGAGGGAAGAAGATTCCTTTAGACCTAAAGCAAAATGAGCTAACTGCAAAGGATCCTCTGCTGTCTGCTTCAGAGAACTGACCCAGTGGACCTTTCTTAGATGTTCTTCTGCTTAAATGGTTCTCTACTGAAGCTGCCATCTGCATGGAGATGTCCTTAGTAGTTGGTGATGATCAGTTATTGCATGTAGGAATAATGGTAATTATGCTGGAACAGTTTCCAGAGAAGAGAAGGACTGAAACTGGATTTTCTTTCTAGAAACAAATTGCCTTCTACCACTTGCTTTCTGATCTGACACCACATCATCTACTTATGACAAAGTGGTCTAGTGCTTGTGTGTGTTGTTTCTGCACTCTGAGATCTTCAGCTGCTGTTTGTATTTATAACAGTCTTGTATTGGATCTAAGTCATGCCTGGATGTTTAGATTTGGAAGTCACTCCTGTTGGAGAAAATACACCGTGTTTGACATGGGTACCACCATTCCAAATCCACTGAGTCTAATAGCAAAAGCAGTTGTTTCTGTGGAATTTATTCCGTGTTTGAAAATGGCCACCTTGACTTTTATTCTGAGAAGTGTTTATTTTAGTGCTGTATCTTTGTACAGATAGAGAAGATCATGGATAGAAGCATGAACAGAGGAACTCAAGGGAACCCCATGAATGGACATTGGGATAGTTTTACTTCTGTCCCTTTTGCTGTATTTTGCTTTCAAGTATCAGTTCAACCTACCTATCTGGGTCCCTTCAGTCTTCCACTTGCCTTAAGATGGCCTAACAGGAGATGAAGTGGTCCTTGAGCTGGATGATTCAGTGCTGTCAGACTAACTGAAGTTTGCATGATAGCTATAAGGGCAGGAGACATCCAAAAAAGAATTGTAGGCGCTGTCAGGAAGAGCAGTTGTGACCCTACTGCAACTTCTCTGCCAAACAGCTGTGTGAACTGCATCTTAAGGTGTGCCTTTCTAGCAGGTCAACAGGGTTGGCTTTTCCCCTGAAATTTAACCTCGCTCTGCGGATCAGAGGTCCTCGAATCTTGGTTGGCCTGCTGGCAGAAGACTTGGATCATACGGCAAACCATAGGTATTTCAGTATGATAGATGCTTCTGCGCTTTTGAAATACCAAGATACTTGCCTCTGCAACTGAAGCAGAAATCTTTCCTTCAAGGTTCTGGTTCTGTTCCAGTTTGCACAACTGCACTTTCCCCCCAAGTCTAGTGGGATATATCTAGCCCAAAATTAGCATGCAGTTTTAGTGCCTTACAACAAGTTACATCTCCTCCTCATAGTTCCAGGTATTTGGCGCTCAGACTTGTTTCAGAAGTGGTGGAAGTAGTGTTTTGATATGTAAAGGAGTAAGTGGCGTTAATAAAACTCTGATTGCTCTAGGGAGACAGTGGCTGAAGCTCTTCTCAGTGATGGCTTTCTCATCCCAAAGATGGATTGTCTGAAGATGCTAAATATCAAGTATGAAGGTTAGTGTTTTGGGCACCACATAAGTAAGTGCAGAGCTAGCGTTATGTCCAAGTCTGTTCTTTTTTTCTCATTATGTTGAAATCTGTAATTCCTTGCATATTTTTCATATATCTGGGTCCTTGAACGTCTTTTGACCTGTTCTCCAGACCCCTTTATGGTCAGGCTCAACTATTGCTTTTGCATAAATCTCTTACCCTGGAAGGATAGCTCTTCAGCGCTGAATGCTGCCTGGCCAAAACATCTTTTGAAGCTTGCATTTCTGCCCTTAACTGATTTCATGAACTCCCACTAGTGTCTTTTCTACATTGAAGATTTGAAGCAAATCTGAATGGGTTTTTTGAGCCTCATTTATCAGTTGCATCTTAGTTCCATGCTACTGCCCATACATGTGGAATTGCATGGATTTTCTGCAAAAGAATTAGGTGCCTAGAGGCAATGAAAATTAATAATCTGTCTATTTCCCTGGGACCTCTTGGAAACACCAGCCAAAGAACTTTCCAAGAAAGATCCTCAAATTTATGTGACTATATTACAGTAGTAAAAATTTAGGAGCTTTTTGATTCCGTGTTGCTTTGCTCAATGTGCCTTCTCTTTACAGTATATTTTTAGACAGAATGGCTCATTATGTGTGAAATAAGATGGAACTGGAAAGGGATTAGCAAAACAGGTAGATTTTCCTGTGGTTTACTGTGTGATTAGATCAGGCATTGTATTTTTTGCTTTCGTTGAGCTAATATGTTAATTATCAATTTGCTGCTTATTTTACTTCCCTAGTATAAGAAAATAGTAATTCCAGGTTCAGTGAGGATCCCAGGAAATACCCTGGAACCAGTGATCTCAGAACAAATTACTTTAGTTTGGAACAAGTGTAACACGTGTGGTTCACAAAAAATTACAAACCAGTGATTTTTGGCTTCTCTTATTTTTTTTTTCCTTCTTATTACAGCAAATAAAGAGGTATGGCAGTTCAAAATTCCTCAGACATTTTACTGCTTTTGGCAGCCTTTGCTGACAAGCCTCCTTTCCCGAAGTTTTACACAGATCCTAATAGAGAAAATGTTTATGGAGTTGAAGGAATGTTCTGACTCGTCAGAACTCCGGTCTCAGTTCTTGATCAACTGGATTTCTGAGATGCTGACTGGCATTGCCAAAGTAAATGCTGGTGAGTATGTCTGGAATTTCTGAGTAAAAAATGTAAGTTTCGTCTGTACTGTTGCGAAAACTGGGAGTGGTGTGACCTTTAGAGGGAAAGTGCAGTAACCTAATTATTACACTTTGTGATGTGAACACAGAGCTTTTATTGTTGCATTTTTTACACTTTTCAACCTGCGGTTGAGCCCTTAACCAAGCCCTTAAATGCTTTTTTTTTCCAGATATTAGTACTTGCAGGAAATAACAGTAGCAGATAACTAATAAAAATGTTATATGCAACCTGTTGTAAGTTCCCTGTTCTTTCCTCACTTAACAGAAGCCTGCCTTTACAAGATACTTGTATAGTCTTGCTGTCCTTTTTTAATCCTATCACAGGATTTGTCATGCCTTCTAAACTTCCAGAAAAGTAATAAGTAGTATTTTGTTTTCTGTTCCTAACTCCTTGCAACTGTTAAAGTTGGCAAACTGTATGTTTCGCTCCAGAGACAGAGGCACAAAAGAGCTTTAATTATTCGAAGCATGTCACGGGAATTCTCTTAACAGGACTTTTATACTGTGATATAGCGTATCCCTGACAGAGTTTACAGCTGGTTAATTTTGCTGCCTCTTCTGTCCTCGCCCGATCTGGCTCAGTCTGCACCAAGATTGCGCCAGTGTCTGTGGCAGTCACGGGTTCATATCTGATGCTTTCAGTCAGTGCTGAGCGTATCTATTCTGTACCAAGACCCCTGAATGGTAGTAGTTCCCAGCTGTTAAGTCCACTCATTGCAGTGCTATTTGGAATGATCTCGGGTCCCAGAAGCAGTATGCTGCATTTATTTGGGACAATACTATACAAACGCATCTTGTGGCTTTCCTGTCTGGGATGGCATGCACAAAACCAGCTTGGGAATGTCTGCACCTCACTGTGGTCACGTCTGGTGGAGCTAACCTAGCTGTCAGGGCATCGGCAAGTCCTTTGTAACAACCTTGATATATCTGGTCTTGGACTTGGATTGGAATGCCAGCTGATTTAAGGATGAGTGTTCCAGTAAAAATGCAAAGGGACAAAGGGCGTATTTTTAATGAGTTTTGAGCACCTTTTTGTTTTCATTATCTTCTTTGAAGGGAAGAAAAGACAACACTGTAACAAGCAGGTGTCCGTGAAGGAGCTGTTCCTCCATAAAGTTCCTTTGCAGTGGATAAGACTGACTGATAATTGCTTGGAAGCTCCCTGCTGGGCAACCCCACACCTTCTACAACTGTAAGTTTGATCCTGTGACCCAGAAAAGGGACAGCAAACAGTGCTCTGTAACAGCTTTGGCCTGCTCCCTTGTGACATGCTGAGTTACAGCTGCGTTCCTTTCCTTTGCATCTAGTAGAAATTGTGGCAGGTGCATATAAAGCCCTGCTTGTTGCTGCTCATCTCCCCATTGATTCTACAAAGAGAAGGAGGAGAAATTAAAAGGATTGCGCCTTCAAAATAAAGGCGGAGATTATCTGGGGAGGTATTCAAGAAGCAACCTGATCAAAAGAAAAGTGCTTTGGTAGCAGAGATGTGACTGCTTACACAGGTGTCACGAATACAGCACAGGTGGTAACTTTTTCACATGAAAACAGCAAAGCAGGAATTCAGTTAGAAGTATCCGAAGTCCTTAATTTTAATCACGAAGAGGAAGTATTTCAGCATCCACCCACCAGGGAATAATCAGATTTGCCTGTTAGAGGAGATATGAACGAGCTGTCCTGGAGGAAACTCATGCTTAAAAGGCTGCTTAGCTTGATAAACCTTCATCTGGAATCGTTTTTGCTTTTAAGACTTTTACATTGCCCTTTTCCTTTCTAGGATCCTCACAATCATGAGACCTCGCTTGCCACGTTCTTCACGGAAGAACCTTCTCTATCTTGCGTCCGTTTACACAGAAGGAAGTGGCCCTTTGTCCAGTCCAGGCCTCTCTTCAGACTGCAGCGAACAGCCCATTTACACTATAGAGAGCTTACAGTGGAGGGCCAGACAAGAAAATCAGGTTAAAAATCAAGGGCAGACTGTAGAGAAACAAGAAGATGTGCTAGAGAGAGATGATGGTGCAGAGGAGGTGGAGGAGGAGGAAGAAGAGATGGTAACTGAAACAAATCCTTTGGAAGGACTTGCTCATTCTGGTAACATGGTGGCTATTGCTGAGAAAAGGGCAGCGCTGAAAGGGTCCGCCTGGCAGATCACTGCAGGTAAAAAAAGACTTAGACAGTCTTCATCACTGGCAAATGTTAATTGAAATGCAAAGGCGTCTCAGCCCTCTGGGCCTGGCCAGAATTGAAGTGTGCTTCAAAATCATCTAAATGCCAAATCACTGAAAACTGGTTTATTTTCCAGTCTTCTGTTTATGTGCAGGAGTCATCTCTCTCAAACTCTTAAAATATTGTGAGTGTTTTTTCCAGGAGCATGGTTTTACTGTCTCATTAAATTTTTTTATCAGGCTTTTCCAAACTGTTTAAAATTTCAATGTATCCAGTTGATGGGGCAGCATATATGGCAGCCATGAATGGCAAAGAAAATATGAATGGTTCTTGGACTTCTGTTTGTCAGACTTGGGGGTATTTGAAAGCACAGTTTGGCTGTGCTGGAAAGCACCAGTCATATGCTCATAAGTTTCATGCTCCAGCAAAATTGCTGTTATGACATTGTGGCAAGCAAAAGCAAGGAGCAAGGCAAGCTTTTAGAGGGAATAAACAGTATATCCAGTGTTTTGTTAGCTTTATTATGGTAGCTGTACTTTCTCATTGGGGTGGAGGGTTCGGTAGCTAAGAAGATTTTTGGATGAGAGATTTATGGAGGGCCTTCAAGATGGGAGGAGGTTGGTGGAGAGGAGTTGGAGCCAAAGTGAAATTTCAAGGAAGAAGAAGAAAAGCAGCCATTAGTGAGCCAAAGACAGTGAACTCTTGTACCTTGCTCACAGGGAAGTTTTCCCAAGTCAAAAAAAAAAGAAAAAAAGAGATCTGCCTAAGTGCCTAAGCAGCTTGGCTTAGTTATGCTGATGTGAACAGCTTGTTAGAGCTGGATGTTTTGAGAACAGAAGCAAAATTGTCCTCTGCATCAGTGAGTTTGGTTCAGATCAAGTAAGGCTTTCACTGAAGGAACACGCATTGTGTCCTGAATCACATGATTTTTGTGAAGATTCTGTTTCTGTAGTTGTATAGTGGTAAACTTAATTTCTGTTTGAATAACATCTGTGTAATTACCATCCTTAAACAATGTGAAACTATAGCCAGTAGGTATGTACAAACCCATGACAACATGTGGTATATCAATTATTTACTAGGTTGTTCGCCAAAGAGAGGGCTTAGCCTGTTAAATATATAATGGTAATTTGCCTTAGAGCTGCATTGGATGTTACCACATGCTATTTCTGCCCCCTTTTTAATAGTAAAATTATAACACTTAGAAAGCACTATTCTATTTCAAGATCTATTGCTCTATTAAATGCCCAAGAACGGTATAAAAGGAAAAACCAATAAATCTGCTGGTTCTTTAGGGCAATGCTTGGGTTTCTGAGCAGATGTCAGGTACATAAAACTAATCAGTTTCAGGCAAAGAGAAGGAAATGGCCAAGTTGTACATGATTAGCAGGGGTGTCAAATAGTTGGAGTAATTATTGCTGCCTCTCTGGAGTGGAGTGCCTTATCTTCTGAAGGCTCCTGTCTGCTGGTCTTCGCTGAGCTGCTAGTAAGCATTCCAGAAATAAGTGTTCTGGTATCAAAGAAAGCACATAGGCTTAAGAAATCTTACTGTCAAAACAACGACATAATTATTTGTATCTTTCGTTTAGTAGGATGTGAAGTAAGAATCAAAATTAAAGGGGGATTTCCCTATTGGGAGCTGCCTTTGAAATTTTGGCACCACGCTATAAAGGAATGGGCTCACTGATGGTATCAGTTGTGATGGATGGTTTCCCATTGTGCAGTTTCTGGCCCCCATTGGAAGCCAACAAATGTGAAGTCACGGAGAGGAAGCAGCAATAGGTGCTCATAAAAACAAATAGCAGAGTTTCTAAGACGTTGTCATATGCTTTTTCTTTGCCATCTCATCCCAGCCCACCTGTCAGTCCAGAATTGTTTTATTGGTCAGTTAGGCTTCCCCAGCCTTATACTCTTCTACTTTTGTGGGTTCAGTTCTTCTTTAGTCACTGTTGCACTGTTGCTGTGCAGCCGCTAATCTCAGCGAGTCATTAAGAAGCTGATGGTCGGTCTCACTGGAGGGATGAGCTACTGGATGCAAAGGTGCTGTCCTGTATCTTCGAAGGTGTAAATGGCTCTTTTCATTTGCAGAAGTATGCAGAGTAATTCTTTAAAATTAACGTTTGTAAGTCAATGTGTATGTTCCAAACAAAAGTAAGCTTAAAAGAGGAAGGTAAATATGGAGGGTTGCTCTAGAATACCGTGGGATTTCTTTTAACGGACATTGTCATGCAGTGGTTTGGACGAGCAGCCCTGCGCGGACTGTGTGATGTTAAATGACTCTGGATGTGTCTCTGTTGTCTCACATACTACCGTGACTTTTTTTGGAAGAGATAGTAAGGTTAGAAATAAAATTAGTTAAAACTATAGTTCAGACTTATTTTTGCTGAGTACCTGAGATTGTTCATTTTTGCTGAACGGATATGTTGTGTGAGACAGTATTTGTGAGCTTGGGGGGGATCTTGTTTTTTGAAAGTGTCCCTGGGGAGCTCAGACTTCTTGTTTATGTACTGTTTTTACCCAGATGAAATACGATGGAAAGACTTTCCTCTTGGGAAACTCCCGGGTCAGACGGATGACCCTGATGGTCTCATGTTGGATAATTATTCCATGATGTCCCTGCTTGATCAGCCAGTGAGAGATGAGTGGAAGTCTCCTAATACAAAGTGAGTAACAGCGTGGGCAGGACTTTGCTCCTGAACCGTGAAATGCATTTGTCACCCTGTGCCTTGTACTATATGATGTGAAAAATTAAGGATGAGATTTCCTCCTTACTTCTGTTTGACTAAATAGTTTGACCCAAATATCTACTGCTGTCTCTAAGATCTACTAACTGCGCTTCTCATAGAGTTTTCAAGTGATGTGTGTGTCTGGAAGGACCTTTGCAGTGCTGGTCTAATAGCGTAACAGTCTGGTCTTCAGACTGTGCTATGCACTTTCAGTGTTGTCTGCTGTTCTTAGTAAGATACGGTTTGCTGATCCCTTAGGGTTACTAGTCTGGAAGTGCAGAATTTTTAAAACAAGCTATGAGAGCTGGTGCAGAATCCACCTGGTGATACTACTGGGATTAATAACTTTAATGGTAAGAATTGTGGCCTTGCAATTAAAGCATTCAGGACTAAAAGCCTTGGAAGTCGTTTAGCCTCCCCGAGTGTCAGTTTTCCCAGACTACCTAATCTTGTATAGGAAGGAGGAGTCATTCTAAACTGCACAGTGGTTTGCTGAAGCACCTCAAGGTGCATTAGTGGAAAAGCTTGAAGATGAGGAGAGAAGGTAGCCACAGGAGGTGGTTGACTGCAGATTACTGTTGTAACGCCTGGGGAAGGAATTGCCTGTACGTGACTGGGGTGATGAATATGCTGGAGTTTTGCATCAGCGAATGCAAACGTGTCTCTCTTCTGTATGCTTGAAATGGAAACTATAGTACGCTTCCTGAGTAAAGTCTATGTCACTGCAGTCCCAGTTATTCATCCGATAGTTAACCTGGCATGAGACAAACTCTCTTCTCCTCACCCTTCCCCATCGCAACAGGAAGCTCTTCCTGCTTGTTTGTACTGCATTAGTCTGACAGTATGCTGGCATTGTTGGTGGACACAGTCAGACAGAAGTTGTTGCTACCTGTATTGCTGTGACAACTCACCAGTATCATAGGAAGTTACTTCATGAAGCCCTAACAGTCATCCTTTGAAGCTGGAAGAGTATACTCAACACTTACCTCTCTGCATCTGTCTCCTCCATCTTTTCCTGTCATCGAGTATAAGAGCTGCAGTTCTCATTCCCTTCTGGGAATGTACTTTTGTTTTGCACTCCTTGGGTCTTTTGCACTATCTGAAAGTTGAATGCAGTGTCATAATTGGCAATCAAAAATGGGATTTCCAGGGTATCGTTTGAGGAAGCCAGCTTATAATCTTACCATCTTCACTCCTCCCGCTCTTTCTAAAAGAAACCATTGCAAGGACTATGAGATACTGCTGCTTAGCAGTTTGGAAGTTATTAGCACAGCCTCAGCAGGCTTGAAAACTCAGTTTCTGTGAGCTGGGGCTCGGATTCTCAGCCACAGTATGTTGTCATTGCCCAGTGACCTTTTCAGAGCTGCAGCTGGTAATTTAAGCTGTAGATCTGACCTCAGCAAAGAAACACAGGTTGTCATGGAAATAATGGTAGCATTCTATAAAGCTGAAATTAGATCACCTCTGTTACTAAATGAAGCTTATCCAGTTAAATCATCCCATTGAAGACATTTTAATCGTGTCATTATTTCACCCTTTGAAGTCAAAGGAACTTGATTGCTGTAAGCTTTCAAATCAATTTCATCACGTACACAATAGGAGATGGGTTTATGTGTATTTTAATCCAGGAAACACTTCAGAATATAAATGAATGCCAGTTATTTTCTTAAACACTTGATAGGATAACTTTCTAATCAGTGATTCTTTCCCTGTAGTTGATGGGCCTAATCTAGTAGCTTCCAAAAAATGTGAATAACAGTGACAGTCATGTAGCGTGGGGTGTTGCATGGGGAAGAGCTCTTGCACATACTCGTATTTTCACATATTTGGAGTTGTCTTCAGATTAGCTTTCAGTTCCAAACCTTCCAAAGAGCAAGGTTTCCATTATTCTCCAACCTCTTGGTCATCTTCCTCAGGACCAGTCTGCTCTTTTGTCAGGTCAGGCCTGCTGTGAGGGTATTGTTTCTGCTTGATTCATCCAATCAAAACATAAAATTAACATCTTGGAGATTGCTAGGTAATCAAAAAGAAACTATCCTTTCCTACTGCTCCTCTTTCTGATAGTCCAAATAATTAATGAAGTCCTTGGTTCCAACACTTCAAGAGACAGGATCAAACCTGCCTCTCTTTATTTAGGGAGTTTAAATGAGTTATCCTTTTTGAGTCCTCTTGAATGATGTTAATCACTGACAAGACCTGTGCTTTGAGCATTGCTTGAATTTCCTTTCAGACTGTGAAGAGACCATTTGTCTTCTGATAGTTTATCATCCCCAAAAGAAGAGTAAATCTATACTAGATGCAAAAAACCACTTTGAATCAGCACAAGAGGCCTTTGGTGTCAGCCAGCCATGAATCATGTTTCTTGCAGCATGTTCCTTGTTGGGAGTAAGGCAAATTCCTGGAATTTGCAGATCTACTTCTAGTCTGCAGAGTCCCAGCACTCTCACTGTAGTCACAAATGGTAGAATACTTGGTCTCGGAGACTTTAAACGTAAAGCTGTTTGACTTATGTTTAGGTAGGTGAGATCACTGATAAGAAAAAGGAGCTGCAGCAGAATTCTAATTGGCTACAGTAATCAGTACCAATTGGCATCTAGCCAGCAGGCTCTGACAAGAGGTGGGTGGGGGTTTCTTAATCTGATCCTCATCGGTTCAATTGATTTTTCTATGCACAGTAGCTGGGATCATCATTACGGAGGCTGTAATGAAGTGTGTGTGGAGTAGTATGATTCACTGTTCTGGCTTGTTTGTAAGCTGCTACTTGAAACCAGCTGTAGCATGTGCCCTTTTCTGACTTGGGTATTGTAGGCTCTGGGTGTTCTATAATCCCAGTATATTTCTTGGATGGGTTTCTAGAGTAACAGGAATTAAAAATCACCTAACAATTCCAGGTTCCGCTCTACAAGCAAAGGAGTTGCTCTAGATATAAACTTTGTCATACCACTGATGTAGATGTTAAAGGAGCTAGAACTTGGCCATGCTAAAGTCTGCTATCTGAAAATCCACAGCACGTGTTACTCAATGCATTTGTTAATAAAAATTCAGTAAAATTACTAATAGTATTTTTTTTGTCATTTTGCTTTGGACATCAACAAAATCTTCGCTAGTGTCAGCAGGTGTTAAAGTGAGTGCTAGTATTGAAGTGTGATTAGTCACAGCTTTACCCTGAGCGTGGAATCATCTCTGTTAAATAAATTTTAGAATGGAATTAAGAATATAAAATTTTAGTTGAATTATCGTGCAGTTTAAGTCATCTCATGTGCATCTCTGTTCCATTCCAAGTAATGTGACACAATCATAGAATAGCCCAGGCTGGAAGGGACCTCGAAAGATCATCTGGTCCAACCTCCCATGGGAAAGGGAGCCTAGATGAGTTACACAAACTTCATCCTTGCCAAATTCCTCTTATCTAATAGGCTAAGGAGGAGGGGTAGTGCAAAAGACACCCAGAAGAGGGGAGGGGGGGAAAGCTACCAGGCTTTTCTATTTCTGGTTTCCTGAGAAATGTGAGTATTTTTGGAGAGAAAACAGCAAGCAGAAACTATTGCTATGGTGTTGCCCAATTTTTGCAGCTGATAATATTTTATTCTTGCTCCTTTTATTCTACACATTCTGTGGTAACAGCAGTGGTTTGAGATCTTTGGTAATCTGTGTCTGTTTCTTTTACCTCTAATCTTCTAGTTGCAGGTGGTTGGAGAGATGATGTGGTTGTTCTTTTGTTGGTCTTCCAGCTGCCCCAGCTTCTTTCCCTCCTTTTCCCTCCCTATGCCAGTGGTCATTCTGCTGCAGCTTCCAGAATCTGTGGTGGTGAGAGTGAGCAGGTAGTTGTTTGTTTTATTGAATACCAGTGCCAGCAGTGGCAATGTACTCCTGTACTCTCATGGGGAAAGTGAAGAATTGAGATTTATCACCATGACAACATTCTCCTATATCTCAAATTCCTCAGAAGTCTGTCCCATCAGTATACTGCTAGCTGCTCCTGCAGCTGGCAAAACACCTTGCGGTTTCTATTGCTGTGTCATCAGCAAGGTAATTAACTGTGTTCTCATTGCTTTTGCTTTGGTTTTGGCCACTTTCATTTAATCCCCACTAAATCTTTCTTCCTACTACTGTTACAAAGTTTGCTTGCTAGCCCTTCATAAGAAAGGCTCAGCTGTAGATGTTGGCAGCTGACCTGGAGATGTTTTCTAGATAGTGTTTCCAATGTATTTTGGTTATGTTCCAACAAGAAGTAGTCCTCTGTGTTTAGAGTTCCATCATAGCTCCTAACAACTAGAAAGCAGAGCCATGAAGCAAGCAACCACTGGGTGTGCCTGGTCCTGCTGCACCTTCACTGTTATGTTCCTTTCTCCTTCTTACTGAACTTTGACAGTTGTAGCTGCTTTTGTGATGCTCAGTCGTTGCAGTGAGTCATGTAAAGGAGTTAAACTCTCAGCAGTTTTACAGCACTGGCAAGCAGTAGTTGAGTGTTATGATTAAATCGTGACTTGGTAAAGCTTCTAGTCTGTCCCTGACTTAATATCACCTCCTGTGACTTCGGAATAAATGTGATCTAATTCTTTGGATTTGGAGGGCATATAAGGGTAGTAGGAAAGAGTTTTGGGAGGTAAAACTTGTTAGGATTTTTGCAAATCCATTAAATGTCCAAAGTGGGTGAGATTTCTGGTTTTCCCAAACTTGCTTCACTTATGCTTCAAGAGCAAAGCATCACAGTGTGATTAGCATGGAAGCTGGAACTGGGGTTCGGGGAGTTATGATGTCTGTGAAGGTGCTTTGAGAGTCTTGCTTGAATAGTCTGCAAAGACACATATTTAAAGGATCTTAAGAAAAAAACCCCAAACACAAAACAAACACCCACACATCAACAAGTGCATCTAAACACAAGGCTGACCTTTGGCTCCGCAAGTGTCTGATTCACAAACTGCTGGCAGGTGGGAGGGTAATTGGGAACACTGTTCTTCTGTTCTGTGCTTGTGTGCTTATTTATGCATCTGTTTTTGAACATAGTTGGAGACAGGCAACTCAGACTTTTGATCTCAGCTAAGGCAAACACTTTTACATACAGGAGCTGATGTGCAGCTAAATCTAGGCCCTAGCAGCATGATGCACGCTCTGGAAGATCTCCTAGGATGCATTCATCCTCCCTTCTCCCTAAATGTTAATAGTCTAGGAAATATGCATGGCTGTCTTTTTTTAAAAGGCCTCTTTCTCATAACAAACTTGTCAGGGGTATTTTTCTCCCCTCGATGCTGTAAAAAGCATTGGAAAGTCAGATTTGTACTTGGTCATAAACAACCTGCAACATTGCAGGTTAAAAAACAAAAGCATAGCTGTAGGCTTACTCTATTTTTAAAACAAAATGAGAAAAATATTTATACTGTGAATTAGATACTGAAATGGATTCTCCTACCTACAAATGAACCATTTTCTCTATTTGTAAGCTGTCCTCTGGAATGCACAGTTCAGTGGTTTTCCACAGGTGTGCCATTACTTATCCATGCTTCAGGTAATGGTCTCTAGGTTTTACTTTCTGGGATTGGTTTGTGATTCCATTGCTTGCAACAAATGAGAAATAGGTGATCCTTGCTTCTGGCTATATGAAAAGAAGCAGCACGTCATGCAGAACAGACGTGGCAATGGGGAAATGCTGGGTCAACCTCTCTGTACACAGAGGAAGAGCAAATATGTTGCTATGGGACAGAAAAAACTGAAAGCCAGTTGAATATTTCTAAGAGGTTCTTGGGCTCAAGGCTTAGCTGAAGTATGTACATTTCCAGGAATTTCTGCTCTGTACCACATTTGTGTAACAGTAATGGGGAATTTTGCTAAAGGTACTTGGCAGAGGTAAGAACCTTGGAATAACCTGGGTTATCTCCAGGAAGCAGCGTGCTGTATGCCATAGCACTTGCCTACACTCTTGACTGTGGCCCCCGCCTTGACTTGGAGAATAAGATGCTGGTAACTGGACCAGAAATGTTTGCCAAGGCATGTAGCTCCTCTGTTCCTGGACGAGACAAACCTAATTTGCATTATAAATTCTTGCTCACGTGTGCCAAAACGCTCCTCTTGATGTCTGCAAATGGACAGGTGGAAGGACCTGTTTTTTCCAGTTTCTTTGGTGCTTTTCTTGTAGGTAATACTTAGTTATTTGGTGCATGAAAAAGCATGTGGTGCATGGTTATGAAAAAGCATGTGGTGACATTAAGGAATTCGTGACAAAGTGGTTGGTGTAGATTGATTGTTAGCAGTTTTCTGGTTAGGAGGAAGCTGCCATTTCATTTTATAGTGCATAGTAGTAGATTGCACTGGAGAGAATTAGATCTTCTCTGCAATGCCTGTCCTGGGGGCAAGGGGAGAATTTCTGTGGTGGCGCTTTGCAAAGAGGCTTATAGCGATGTTTCCATGGAACTAACCATCAGTGAAACCAATCACACAAGCTTGTTTAGAAACCTTGCTTTAAAAAAGGGAGCGGACGCTTGAGCCACCAGTAAATATCTTGCAGTTAAAATTGAAGGTATCATTCACTTTTTACATCCAGCATTCTGTTCTCTTCGTGCACCATCGAAATAAAAGAAGAGGGAAAGTGATGTACATGGTGTAGCTGACTTCCCGAAGAAATCGCCGAAGAGCTGATTTCTGCTGCAGTGCAGTGCCTCGTGATTATGTTACAGAAGCAGAATGAGTCCCCACTAACTGCTGCATTGCAGACCTGCACAGAGTGTGTTGCCTGTTCTGTCTAGAATAGAATTACTTGTAATTCTTGAACTCTTACTGCAGAGAAAACCAAAGCAGTCTATAGAGCAGGTGCGTAAGGAATCATCTTGCTAACCCCAAAGTTCAGACACTTCTTGGGTGGAATATGGTAGCAGCTAAGAGAAGCATAGCAGAAATATGCTGAAAAAGCAGTATCCTAGAAACTTAAAATAGCAAAGGTTACACCAACTTGTACAAACTGTAGGTTGGTGGGGTTTTTTCATATTGTTGTGCAAATAGTCTTCTGCGTAGATTGCTGCATGCCTTTTCTTCATATTTTAATATGGAACAATTTCAGCACATACTCAGTGGTGAAATTGCCATAGAGATATAATTAATTGCTTCTAGGAATTTGTGAATTGTCTTGAAATTCACTTTAATCAGAATTTGCTGTTGTCATCTTTGAAGAGGACCTCATTTTAAATAGTGTCAATGATGAGATTTATAATAGCTCCTACGTGATTTTCATGTCAGTTACAAGGCCTTGTTTTCCAGAAGGTGCCTCAAAAGAACCTGAGCCTTTGTTTCAAATCATACCATTCTTCCTGTTCATACCTCCGTGGCTTCTATGCTGCCCGTATTTGTGGCACAAGGGTACCGAAGTGCCTTAAGGCACCAGTGGTGTCATGACTGTAAAGCTATACAAGACAGTATTGGTTCAAAGAGTTTTTCTAGCCTAAAAGACAGGAAAAAGGAGTCAAAACCCTCTGGCAAATCCAGAAGGTGGATTAATTTTATTTTGTTGTTCCTGTGGGAAAAGAGCATGTTTTGGTGGCTGGAGGGAATGAAAACTGATAATAGCAATAAACTGCTAAAATAGTTTTAGTAATAACCTAAAAACTAACTGAAAAGAAGCCTCCATACATAACCAGTTTTGTCCGAACTGAAAACTAATTTGAGGTGTTTGTAGAAACAGTAAGATTAGCTTGTTGAATCTAGTTAGTACTTGTTTTCAGGAGGAGTATAGTTGAGGACATAGAAATTAACCGCAAAGGGCCTGGGATTAGGAAAAAGCAATTTTGTAATATGTATATCTTATTGTTTCTGTTTGGTTTTGTGCTGTCTTCTGAAGCACCTAGTTCTGGCTACTCAGAGAGCAAACATGGGAGCGTTTAGGCTGCGGATTTGATTTCATGGTGCAACTTGTGTTTGCCTAACAGTATGTGGAGTCTTAGAGCCTGCAAGACAAACAGATGTGTCTCTTTTTTCCTCATTTTTGGAAGGATGATAACTTCTTTACTGGCTTCAGAATTGCAGATTTTTTTCTCTGTGATTGATGAGGAGGGGGAGGTCTTTAAATATTGTTTATTTTCATTAAATGGTATAGTTCTCACAGTTCAGCAAGTATTATGCTGTCCTTTCACCTTGTGACTGAGAGCTCTCTCTAGGCTCGCCAGTGAACCATTTCAGCACGTGGGTCACAAGCAGCAAATCATCTGTCAAAAGAAAAGTCTGTCTCTCCTGTTGGCAGATCAAATTCTGCAGCGGTCTAGATCAAACTAATTGACGAGTTAACGTTTCCTTCCCTTCTCAGTAGCACTAGGTTCCTCTGGAGGAAGATGCCTGGACTGCATTTTGAAATATGATTTAGTCATGGTGGGGCCTGATTGTATATTGATTGCAGACTAAAAAGTTGCGAGCCAGATATATGGATTTCAGTGCTTCATTGTGCAGACTCTGAAAAAAGCCAGCAGGTGTTGCTTTCCTCTCTGCCCCCAATAATTGCTTTCCATGTGGCTTCAGATGCAGGCAGGAGGCATTGCAAGAGCTTCATCTATATTCAGCCAAGGAGGTGGTTTTCTTTTCTCCTCCTGTGCTGCTTCCAGTTGGCTGGTTTTTTGGACACTGTAACGTGTCGTGCAGCTCATATTACTAGAAAATACCCGTGTAGAAAATGAAAAAGCACGTACCAGGCCAAAAGTAACACGTGTTTCTGCATCTCTCTGTGTGGGAGAAAGGGGCAAACGGTTTCTGCCACTCAGATCGCAGCCTGGCAGGAGGCCAAGGGAAAAAAGCTCAGAAACAAACATGAGGAAAACCTGTTGTCACCACAAATAAAAAGGAACAGAACCTGATTTATCCCTGTAGCTGTGCCTGGAAACGATCCAGGTTTCATCAGGGAGTGTTACGACAGCAGTTTGTTCTTATTCTTCTTACTTCCCTTGCATAGCGGCTTCTCTGTTAGCCAAAGGCCATGTGGCAACAGAAAGGTTGTCTGACTTGCCCAGAGGCAGAGGGGAGCAGATTTTCTTGGCTACTTTTCATATATTCTTCTGTGTAGAGACTTTGTCTGCTGTCTTGCAGCTACATGGGTTTTCTGCTTCTCCTTCAAAAGGAGTTTGCATGGGCTGTTCCAGAAGGGGTGTTTGCTATTTGCGGCTTCTTTGATACTGCCCTCGAGCTCTTCTACCTGCAGAGAGCTGTTCTGCCAGGCGCACTGTAGGGGTACGGCAGTATGGTATGAGAGATTGCAAAAATTTGTCGCTTTCCTTTGAAAATATCCATAAGATGCTTGGAAGAAGCATCTGCAGCGTAGGCAGTGGGACACGTGCTTTCTAAAAGCTGTGACTGCCTTTGTCTTTCTCTCTGGCTCCCCAGACTTAAAGCAAATGAAGGTAATGAACTGCAGAAAGGGTTTCCTGGAGCATGGAGTTTGACATAAATTTGGAAAAAGGGCTGTGGACAAGTCATGTAACAGAAGCAGAACCTCTTGCTGCAGCCCCAGTTCACCAGGTCCACAGATGAGAATGGAGCGCTTGGTGATCTTATGATGCGTTTAATCTATGTTGTTTAACACCTGCCTGAATTCTGCCTGCCTTTTTAGAAGTCTGTGCTTCTTACTAAATAACTCCTATGAATCTGCAGCAAAACTTACAGATTAAGTACAGATTACAGACTGGGGAAAATAGGTTTTGGCTGACAACCTCCCTTCCCTTTTAAAGATGAACTCGAGAGGCAATCAAGAGCACCCCTCAGTTCCTGTGTTTCACTTCTTTTTCTGCTTTTGTTCTTGTTTCTGGAGGTTCAGAAAATTGGAGGATGTGCCTTCCCTATGCTGAAAGCAACAGCCTAGCTACCCACGAAAGTTTTCCCCCACGAGGCTGCTGGATAAGTCATTTTCTGTTCTTTCCCTGCTCCTGTTTTTATGCCTGCCCCTTATCGCACAGTTTGGCCTCTTGTGGAACCCTTTACATGTGGTTTCTCTGGTTTGCCGTCAGATCTTCCCAAAGACAAGCATGCTGTTTCCAAGTGAGAATAGCCTGAGTCTCAGAGAAGCAAAATAGTTCAAAAAGAGCTGAATCTAGCCAAAACCAGTGAATTTTGGGGCTGTGCTCGGTCATCACTGTCGTGGTTTGGACTGGACTGGCCACTGAAAATTGGTTCTGTTTTACCTCAAACCAGGTATTCAGCTGTCTTTGCAGATGTACTATTGGAAAAAACTAGCAGCAAGCAAGAGGCTGGGGGACAAGGTAGCACTGATTATAGAAAAGGCACTTTCTCCCTTGAATCCCCGGTAATAAAGTGCTCTTACTCTACTTTGGTCCCTCCTGAAAAGTAGTTGATCTGCTGTGATGATGCGCTTGCTCTTGGCAGCCTTCATGCGGTGCAGTTAAGGCAGAGAATGATGTCAGTGTCTGTCCCCTGAGTCCCTGTCCTGGGAATGACAGCAGGTCTGTGAAGTCATGAATGATGAGGAGTGCACATCACAAGGGAGGAAAAATTACCCCATTAGCAGGCGGAATTCAGGATAGTTTCCAACAGCCAGAGGAAGGCCGTCATTACACTGGATGTGATAGCTGTGATGTTTCTGTGTTGGCTCTGTCTGTAAGGCCTCTGGCAGTGTTTCATCTGAGCAAGGAGTGTCTAAGAGGTGTTTTCACCTTAAGGGAGAAATTATCTGTCTCTGAGGAGCTCTGAGCGGCAGCGTCTGCTATACAGCCAGTTATTCCAGTACTGAACATCTGGAAAAGGCATTGAGTTTTTTGGCATATAGCTTGAAGTTGCTGTATAAATAAAACTTGCCAAACATCTCAGTCTTGTTTGCAGAAATTATTTTCTGTCTTCAGAGGGTGGTTTTTTTTGTTTTGTTTTAACATGAGGCATAAGTTCCTGTGAAGCTTGGATACTTTGGAAAACCTTGCAGTTCCTTCCTCCCTGGTCCCAAAAGGCTGTGTTCTTTGGTGGATTTTCTGGTGTATGCTGTGTATGTCTGTTGTCAGAGTTTGTGTTTAGTGTTGCTGTGGCAACCTCTGAAGCTTTGAATAGCTGCTGTCATCCTCAGGCAGAGGTTTTGGTTTTTGTGATAAGCATATGTGCTTTTTGTTTACTCCCAGTGCCAGTTTTACCTGATAGCAGGGGGAAATTTGGCAAATGATGACCACTTGGAGAGTTCTCTGAGGGTGGCGTTGTGGACATGCAATTGCTTTAGGGATTGCATCAAGCAGTTGCACTAACATTTCAAAAATGGGATTCATCATTTAATGGATAATGACTGGATTTTGTTGTCCTAAGGATGAGATGCATAGGCAGGTAGGTGAGAGGGATGGTTAATATGTGCTGAAGGGTGAAGACAGTGAGTAAGCGGGAATATATTCTTACCCTGGAGGATGCCAGGTTGTAGCTCGGAGTGCACGAGCTCCCCTTGGGCGTAAGGAATAGAGAAAGTGAAAAACATGCACGAGACAACCAGATTTCCCCTTTTTCTCCTTCACAATGTCAGATACCAGGTTTAAAGATTTGTTTTGTTGATAAAATTTAGCTTTCACCTTCACCTTTCTCATATAACGAATCAGAGTGATAAAATGAACCCTTATCTGACCCACTTAACAGCATGGGAGTGATTTAAGTTCCTTCACATAGTAAA
>NW_009647444.1:1608955-1627463 GCF_000708025.1 Charadrius vociferus
ATGTGTTTGACAGTGCCTTATGTCTGGGAACACTGTATAAAATCTTACTTGTTCCTTTGTATGCTGTGTTAGTTAGCGAGTCATGTAAACGGGTCGTTGTTTGGGGGAACTCCTGTGCCTCAGCCCTCACCGGGTAACTTCCGCAGTGAAAAGGGATTTTACGCCTGTTTGAGTGAGACACCTTCTAAAATTAGAAATTACTTCACATGCTGTGGGTGTCACCACCAACAACTTCCTTTAAAGTCTCTGTAAATGCACCAGTTTCTGTGACTTCTGTGTAAAGCCGTAGGAATGGTTAGTTCCCATGGGCAGAATCTATAGGCATTGAACCATTTGTAACTAGTGCCAGACTGTTTTCACGTGGACTGCTTGCTGTGTTAGCGCTTCACCCCATCAGCCCGTATTGCCTCCTGCAAGGGACAGATGAAGGGTCAGATGAAAGTTGTCATGTGGTTATTTCTGCAGTCATGTCTCCCTCCCAATTGTTAGTAACTGGTGACCTTTCCTTTGGTTTGTGCTTTGGTACCTTGGGCACCTCAGGACTGTCGCCTCTCTTTAACAAACTGATGAAAAACTAAGCACATTCCAGAGGCTAAATATTCAGAGCTAAAAATGAGAAACGACATTTTGTTTTGGAAATAAAACTTAACGAGTTTAAAGTGCGATCAAAATGACTTTGGTGATGTGAGTTTCTAAATCAGCTCGGTGCTTATGTATGTGCTTTATTTCTCTTCCTCTCACAGCTCTGCAGAATTGAATATTCCTGGGACAGGAGGATTGTTATGGACCCAGAATGACTTCCATAAAATAAAAAGTGGTCTTCAACTTTTCTGAGACAGCAGAGTGTTCTGCAGCTTTCAGTATTGCACAAGATAAGTGGCATGGAAGAAGAAGTAATGGTGATGGGGAAATAGCCACTCTGGGACATTTTTTTCTTCTTGAAGATTTACTGGTTTTTTGCCATGTAAAATCAATATTTTATAAACCTGGTGTGTTTTAAGTTCCATGTGTAGTAACCATTGTCTTGCTTAACTACTATCATGAACTTTTCGCTGTAGTTGATGTTTGCCAGGTACAGTTAGAGTACTATGGAATCCTTCAGTGTTCCTTTATTTTTTTTCCACGGTTAATAAATACAACGGACTGAAGGCAAACCTTCTTTCTGCATCCTGTTTTTCCTTTTTCACTCAGATATTCTGGAAAGTGTCCCCTGGTCCTCATTTGCCACACTATTGAGCCCTTCCTACGTCAGTGACACTAACATCGTCTTGTGTGAGTTTGCGTGATTTTGCAAGGATAATGTGGTGCTACCTTTTTCATCTAACTGGGATTTCACATGAAGCTTTGGGGATCAAGCCTAGTTATAGCATGGCTGAATGCACTGAGGTGCATAAATATCTTGGGAAAAAAAAAAAAAACATTTCTTGGCTTTTTTTCCAAGTAATGGCTTGAGGCCACTACTGTCTCTCTTTAAAGTTTTCTGCTTGATGGTATTTCTATTCATGATTTTGCTGAGGTTGATAACTAATACTGTGGTCTTTGCTGAGAGCTGGTGTGATTACTGCAGAGATGGACCTGAGTGAGTACCTTGTTGGAAAGTTGTTGAGAGAAAGGACTTCCAGCTTGTTTTTCCTAAATTCAGGTTTCTTTACCTGTATTAAGGTACTTGGAGGCTTCTGCAATTACCTGTCAAAAAATAGGAGTTTACGCATATATTTATTGCAGGACTCCTCAGTAAGAATTTGTTGGGAGTGTATCTGCTAGAGGGTAAGACAGAGCCTTTCTCTGAGGCAGTCTAATAATTTGCAGTATTTACAAACTAAACAGAAACAGGAATGTGTCAGTGCAGCACTGTGAAATGGAATCTTTTTAGTTCTTTAGAGCTACTGCTGGCATTGTGTGCTAATGTTCTGTAGAAAGAGATACAGAAAGGGACACAGAGCTTTAGCAGTACATTGGATGGGATTGAATTGAGAGCTTAGAACAGCAGCTTTGTGGATGATTTGGGCTGGCTCTCAGGTAACGGCTTAGCTAAATGTCTATAACGTAAGTATTATTTCTTTGTTCTGACTTTTGTCATCCTGTTCTACTGCAGGATGTCTTTACCAGACAGCCAAAAGTTGTTTAAAATGGAAGATAGGTCGTACATTTCCTTGTTCAAAAACAAGCAGTGCTAATGCAAAAGACAACAAACTTCTCTTTCTGTTAGGAGGGATTTTTCACATAAGCCCTTCTCCTTTTTTAGTATTTGTAGAAATGTCTCCTTTTACCCAGCAGTTCCTCAAGCTTATTTAGGAAATTTTGAGTGAAGAGGATTTTTTCTTTTATTACTGTATTTGCTGGGGTATGAAATTACTGAAATTATTGTAGTTGGTACTTTTGAGGTCTGTCAATGCAAACAAGCATAACAGCTCAAAAAGGAAAGTGTGATGCTGGCAAATGCTGTGCTACGTGTAACCTTTTTCCCCTTTGGTAAACCTTTACTTGCTAAAATCATGTGCTACTATAATTTCTTCATCAGCTGTAGTTATGCCCTGTGGATCTGCCATTACCCCAGCGAATGAATTACAGAATAAACATTCTGGTCTTTGATCTAATTGCAGAGTCAAATAAAATAGTTAAATCCAGTGCTGTGGTGACTTGTGGAAAAGCACAAAACTGCCAGATGCTTAAAAACAGAATACCAAGACTTGAGGAGGAGCCAAAGTAACGGCATGAATTTTAAACAACATGTTACTGGGGGGGGGGGGGGGGGGGGTGGGCCACACCACAGGAAACAAAATACTGTGCTACATACAATTTTTTCCCCTTTAGTAAAAGCTTACTTGGTAAAATTTGTTTTCAACATGCTGATTACTTTCTTTGCTAGAAGCATATTCTGAGTGGGGATGGGAATGGCAATGTTGATGTATTCCTAAATTACTTCATTTTTCCTTTGCATTGGGCAGGACTGCTCGAGACTGCTTTCTCCCTGTAAATTAATCTCTCTAGACAGATCGTTACTGTCTGAAAAAACATCTCCAAAGGGACACTACAGACAGGGTTGGAGACAGAAGCTGGAACTATATGGGATAAATCCTGCAAGCGGGAGTTGGTGAGGATGTTAAGGCCTGGAGCCACTGCTTTTGTGGCCTGTAACCCCTTTTGGCTTTTGCCACTATCTGAATTTCTTTTTGGTGTAATTAATTGGCCAGAGTAGTGGAACCTTAGTAGGATAATTTCTTCCTGGTTACTCAAGTCTTTAATATTCTATTTTCTCATTCCCAAAGGCAGCTATTCTGCAAAGGACTTCAGCTCTACCCTGGGGTTACAGTTTTAGGGAGAAAACTGGAACTGTGGAATCTAATTAGTACTTGTTTCCAGGAGTGGCTTACTTGAGGGTGTAAATTAAGCATAAACAGCTTGGGATTAGGAAAAAGGCAGCTTTGTCCTACAGGTAGTGTAGTGGATCTCACTGGTTTTGTGCTGTTCCTGGCCCTTGTGAGAGCAGACGTGGTAATGGTGAGTTCAGCCAAATGCAGAAGGAATGATCTTTGTGTATCACTGTCCTTTCGTTTGCTTTACTCCGCCACCCCTATCCCCAAGGTAAAGCAATTCAAGTCAAAGCAATGGAAAAAAATTACATTGTTATTGCCTCCCCCCTAATATGGGAAATGATGAAGTGTTTAAAAAGCAAAAGAAAACTTGTGTAATAACAGAGACTGACAAAGGATGTTACTCTGGCAAGACAGCAGGACCTAAATAGTACTTTTTCTTCTGCTTTTTAAAGAAAAGTAAAACTCTTGTCCTCTTCTTCACAGATTTAAGTACAGATGGAAAATCTGAGCATTATGTATGATTTCAGAATCTGGGTATTTTTCAGTAAATCAGCTAAAAATATTGAGAAATAATTTGGTCAAACTACAACAGTTGTTTGGGACTCTCACCTAAAGAGGGTTACAAAATCAAAAGCTAGAAACAATCCAATGGCTCTCAGTTTTATTAAATAAGCAAATTTTTTATCTATATAAAGTATAACATGTTTCATATTATTAAATAATTGTGCAAACCTTTTACACAGAGCAGGTGGGGGGGGGAACAGGTAATAGCCTATATTTCTTTTAGATTCTTCTCTCAACAATTAATACATTTACAAACTTTAAATACCACAGACCAAAATCATAGATATTGTATAATGGCTCTTCGAAGGCTAACCAAACACTAGCATGAGAATAATTTAAGTGATTCTTCCAGTTGAAATATTGCAAGAAATAGGGTTAATAAGAGGTGTATTAAACCTGAACACTGACCATAGAAATAATAGCGACAGATCTAATGATCTGACTACTATGAGTCCTGTAGTAGCAATGCTTCAGGTAAACTTTTGGTAAGTCAAGCTAAAGTCATATTTCAGCTCTGTGGAGCAAAGTCTCACAGCTGTGACGCGTGCTCTGGCCCTCTAGCATGGAGTTTTAGAAATTACTATAGCCAAAATACGTCCCTTGAAATGTTCCTGTTTGTGGTTTGGTGTACATCACGGGTATACACGCATGTCACCAGGTATTTTTTAACGGAACTATTTGGACAGATTCTTTGTGTGTTCTGGCTTTATCATTAAGAATTTCAAAATGCCAAAATTCATGATTTGAGGTAAACTGGCATTAAAAGGATGTAGGGGGGAACTCACCTAGATAGATGGTTTGGTTCTGGTTGTTTTTTTAATGAGGATCTTTCGGCTGGTTCTCAGCAACCATATCCACACCTTCTATTTTTAATTTTACAGTTAAAGCATTTTTACAAAAGCTGAACAGACTCATGCTAGTGAATGAATTACATGCAGCAGCAACTAGAGCAGTGCACGCTTATTACTACAGAGATTTACGAATACCACATACTGGTTTAACATCCATTTTCACTCATTTTGTCATTAAGACTTACATTATATTTGGGTCAACCAAAAAAACCCAAAGAGATTTATAAAATTTTACAACAATTAAACAGTAATGTTTAATTCTACAAATGAATAAAGCCAACTACTGCAGCTCAATACGACAACAACAGGACTAACAGTAGTGAAATCATCTATATGTACAATTTAATATATTACTGACATATAATTCTTAAAAAAACCCCACATTAAATAACTTAAACATCTCATAAAGCGTTTAATTTTTGATTCATGAATTTAAGGTTATACACTTTTAAGTGACAAATTATGTGAAAGTAATATAGCTCAAGATGAAAGATCAGTAAATCGGAACTCCCAGAGAACGCTCTGGCCCCAGTAAAGCACTGAAGTTACTGCTTAACTCCTGCTGATTGCAGGAGGTCAGCATTTTACCTTCCCACTTTTTTTTTCTCATCTAGAATTGTAATTTCATGGATTTTATTAAAATATAGTTTCTAGAACTGTTCTTTTACAGTTTTAAAAACATTTAAATACCATGCTCTCAAAAAGAGCATTTATACAAAGTCTTATATTTACAATATAGACAGTTATGATCAGGTGTTAATAAGATCAACTCTTCCATGTAAGAAGAAATCTAAGCTTATGCGCTGAAGATTAATGAATGTGTCAGTGTTTTGCGTTGGCTTGTAAACATATCTGAAAACAGATGTGGACGACTGAATTATTACTTAAAGTAGTTGATTAGGAAAGACTACATCAGATACAAAAGTTTCGTTACCTCTAAGGAGGACTAAACAAGCACAACATTTGCAAATTATTTCCCGAAGGCTCCACTGCCCAGTCTGTAACTCTGTGCATGACAGACGCCGATACCTTCCTAGAAAAAGACAGTTTGCCTTCAAAGTGCCTTAGGGAAATAGTATGCTGGGTTTGTATTGGCACAGCATTCCCATTGTTTAAAAAGGAATTGTTCTATCAGTAAGACAAACGTTAGTGAAAATTAAAATGACTGGACACATCCTACAAAAATGAGTATCTCCATAAACCACCCAACACTTCAGACAGAAATGGCCGCTCAGTTTTCCACATTAGAAAACATCAAAAACACCTACTGAACCTCTCTTAAAATAGCTTATCTTTATAATTGGAGAAAAGGGGAACAAACATTTTTCTACATACAAATATTTAATTCCATGCAAGATGGAAAATGTGAGTGCACAATAAACTTCATTTGATACCTAAATAATTTATAAATTAATCCGTTAAGAATAAAGCAGGGTCTATAGCAATTATATTGTTACATTTTAAACACATGCAGATGAGTCAACAGCAACTTTTTTACATAAAATTTAGTGCAAGAATGTATCTGCTTAATAAATAGACTAAAGAGAACTATGTAATGCTTCGAGGTGTACACACAGTACCTGTGCACATAATAAACTGGTTCTGAAAAGTTGTCCTTGTTTGTCTATAAACTACAAGTGCCCATTTTAAATAAAAAAGATCCATAATTACTCATGGGCTACTTCCCTGTGACACATGGTGTCACAAACATTGTGGTGAAAATGTAATACTGAAGTTAATCTAGAGATTTATTTTTTTTTTTATACACAGTTTTTATACAATCAAGAAAAAGAGATACAATTTGTATCAACAAACAAAAGGTCATTTCTGGTTATTTGAGGCATTGCTCTCAGCTGCTTATACCATGCAAGAGAAGAGAATAAGAATTAATTGCAAATTAAAAATATAAAATGCTGGTTAGTAAGAAATGTTTTTGAAAACTGGTCAAGAGCTAAATTTGTTTTCCCCAACTACTATAAGTGTCTGAAGATTTATTTTTTCCCATTAACAGAGACGATAACCAACTAGTTAAAACTTAGCTTTTTTTAAACACCAAGTGTAAATACAGCATCACCTTTGAGTTAACTCATTTTAAATATATAATGACATGGTCATTATATATGGTACCTGTACCAACACAAGATTTATCCTGTGCAAAATGATACAGTTATCAAATATGAGTAAATCAACTGTAGTTGCACCTGTAATTGTGGTTTGTTTGGGGTTTTTTATATGACAGGGACATATTTTGCACATGATAAAGAGCCCACAAGGTATTTTGAATCAAACCAACCATTACAGTAACACAAGTGGAAGAAATTATATAACTTTGTTCCTAGACAAACAGATAACTGGAAAGCAGCATGCAAGCCATTATCAAAACACCAGAAACAACCCTGACTGCAGCCTCACGTTCCGTGTGTTTCACAGTAAGAAACATTTAGGCAGTGTCACACCTTCTCATGAAGAAACAAAAGGCCATAAACCAGGCCTTCTCAACTTTCATGAAAAAAACTACAGTAGAAGTCAACAAGTCCTAGCTCGAGAGGTATCGAGTTAGTAATGGTTCGAAATGTTGAAATATACAATGGATTCAAAAAAGGGCGTCCGGTCAGTGCAGCTTAAAAAACAATAAACGCCTCTTTTGGAGACATTTAGCTACAAAGGTTCCCACCCTGAGCAAGATACCAGTTGCGCAAACAATGCCACACAAAATTATCTCACCTGCCGAAACAGGAACTCTAAAAGCCTTCACGAGGCAAATGCACACCTTTGCGTGGATCTGAAGAGCAAACACCGGGCCAGCTTTGCCACAAACCCAAACTGTAGCCTCTCTTTCCAAGCAGCAGCCTTCCCTCGAGCTGATCTTGTACGGCCATCCCGAGCGTGAGGCTCGCTCAAATGCCATCCTTGCCCCCAGGGGAGGGGCTGTAGTTACTGGTGAACTTCATGTTAATGCCCAGTTTCCCCTGCTCCAGGCTGAGTAATGCAATTTACATAAAACTGACAATTTACACTTTCAGCTTGTCTCGTCATCTGGGCCAGCAGCTGCTTACTGCACAGTTGAGAGGCGATTTGAAGAGAGAAGCTACAGTTAAAACTTCTTTTAGTTTATTGACTGGCGCTCACGCCTTCACGCTCCTTCATGTTTTGGTCCTAATTTGTCTTCTGTTGGATTGAGCCAACATAGCGGACAGTGTAATAGGTATTCAATCTCTTGGGGAACAGTTTTGAAATTTAAGTACCGACAACAATATTGACATTCAGAAGCTGAAATCAGTTTTTCCTTTCACAAATCGAGTATTTAATTTTTGTCAAGTTTACTTTTTCTTCAATATTTAATATGCCAGGAGGCAGTGTCAAATGACAAAGCTGAAACCCTAAGAGTCATCTGGGTGTGTCTAGAGCATACTTTTAAAGGCCGATTAGGTATTTATAAGCAAATTGAATGTGTACACTAATACATGCAATATAATTGCTAACAATAATTTTGTAGTAACAGCTTTGAGACACTGAACGTGACATTGTAGTTCTTAATGAGCTATCCATGCAGCAAGGTATGCATTTCCTATAAAATACTATTAAAAATCCCTATATTTAAAATCTTAAAATTTACAATACAATCAACTCTTATATTGTGCCTCAGCATATATATATGATTGCTACTGTGTACAGAATTTTATACTATCTTAGTAGAAAATATTTACAATAGATTGGGCCCTTCCTTCTTCATCTAAGTTTTCCTCCAGGTTCTTTATGCCGTGTAGTTTCATTTATCCAAAAGAGGCTGTAGTGCTTTAACGCCCTGTTCTTAATTTGGCAACAATCATAGCTGCCAGCTGTTGTGCATCTGTCATGTGGGGATTCTTTTCCATCACAGAAAGGACAATGCTCGGAGGGAAAATATTGCAGAGGTTCTTGTATGTTTGATACTGATGTTCTGGGATGATATGTGGTTCCCGTGGCTCACCACATATCCCAATCCAGGGATTCCTCCAGAGTTGCTCCATCTTCTCAGGCATGCTTCTTACCATTACCGGTTCGTAACATGGCTGCATGAGGTTGTTACTCAGTGGATACGAGTGGTAAGTGTAGGAGTCTGACGCACACGGTAACGGATCCCAGCTAGCATGCTGCTCGCGACAAAGAGGTGGTCTTCTCTGCCTTGTAGGGTTACTTTCATAAAGCCGTGAGTCAGAAATACTGTCCATTCTTGTCATGACCAAGGCACGGCTTGGTTGTGCAGTTGATGGATGAACATTTTGAGGCACAGGGTATTCTCCTGGACAACTGGACCGTGCTCCAACAACTGGATGCTGGGCATGTAGGCCTAAGTGGGAAACTGACTGTTTGCGAAGGGATTGCTTAGGCTCTTCAGTTCCGTAACTCTGAACTCTATTTAAGGCTTCATGGTAACCATGGGAAAAAGGCTGAACACGATTTTGCGATGGCAGTCTGTGGATCTTCACATTGTCTTCTGGACTGGCATCTGCTACACCCAGATACAAGTCATTGTAAGAGGAATAAGAATCATTACTCGTATGGCTTAAGCAATTGTCAGGACAGGGGCTTGAGTTTCTAGAATACATCCCCTGGTCCATATCCGCCCCGTAATAATCTGTGTTACGGATACTACTTATGCTCAAGTTGGAGAAATCACTGAGTAAGGAGTAATAGCCATGGTCCCCCAGCGATTCATATTTGGGATACTGGTCGGTATAGCTAACTGAGGTGCCATGGCTATTGGTGACTAGTATAGGAGGATATTGCACACTGGACATATGTTCCAGTGAGGATTTCTGATGCATGAACTGTGAGGAACCTGGCACCGGACTGCTTGCAGAACGAGTATTTAATGCACCAGCTGCATGGCTTTTTGGTGGAGGGAGCGTTGGTACACTTAATGCAGAAACCAGAGACGGGACAGAGCTGGCCTCGGACTTCCGGGCTACTGATAACTTTTCCTCAGGCTCCACAGCTACTGATCTAATGCTTGGATCTGACTGACGTTTTGGGGCAATGCGTTTCACTTCAGAACTGATCTCTCCTTTGGAGCTGGATGGCCCTGTGCCACATTTGGCCAAGGCTCCCTCACTCATAGTTTTCACAGCAGATAATTTGGCACTTATTCGAAGCTCATCCGCTACTGACCTTTGAGGCTGGTTTGCCCGTTCTGGGTGGTAATATTTACATTTGTGCCCATAGGTGCACTTTTTACCTGGAAGAAAAGTGTTTTCATGTTAAATAAACCAAAAACTAATCAATACTACCAGTTGCTATCTTTTTTCTTTATATCTTTCACCACTTCTCAATAGTAATTTTTCTACCTTAACCACCTAAGGAATAATTATCTATATTGTATACACAGACAGTCACAGACTGCTGCCTGTATCCACGTATATCACTGCATCAAGGGCAAGACACATCACTTTTCTTCCTACTGGCTCATGACTTCAATACTGACAACATACTCAATCCTACATAAAACAAAACAGCTCTAACACAGTTTGTATAGTTACGAATCTCCTTCCTTGAATACAAACCAGAAGAAAATAGCAAAAAGCTGTGTTATCCACAAGGTGTGTCTGGTAATCCTTCATTTTCTGCTACATTGTATTTATTAATATGTGTATGAAGGGTATAAAAATGGATACAGTGCTGGGATGGCAACATGAAAAATGGCATATTTTCCCCCAGTAATGACAAGATGTTAATTAATTGTTTGCTTCACCTACCTTAGAATACAATAAATCAATATGACTTAGGCACTTACCATAAGGACACGGTTGTTTCTTATGTTCAGGAATAACCGGCCTTTTCCTTAAGAAATTTTCAAGGCTTGGACCATGGCGTCCTAAAGGATCATCAGGAGGCATAAATCTAAGGGGAAAGAAATGAAATGTGAATTTCAGTTTTTACTGAGGATTTTGAATTAGCAAATTCCCTTACTTTTGAAGAAAAAAGCATACTTGTCATTCACAAAAGAATACATTAGCAGCCGCTCCTCTATGAACTTCTTCCATTCTGGTTTTTCATTTTGAAGATCCCGATAGTTGTCATTTGATACAATGATGCCATCTGAGTCAAAAGCAAGTTTTACTATGAATCGATCATCATAGCAAACTACTCTTCTTCCCTGAACTCTTCGAGATGGGGTGAAAACAAGAATTTTTTCTTTCTCCAATTTACGTAAGATTTCTTGATCTGTAAAATAATTTTATTTGAGCAGCTTTTAAAAAAGTTTTTAAAAGAAAGAAATGCAGCCTTTGAAATGTGAAACTTCCTGCCCTCTTTTCTGACAAAGTATTTTGTAATTATGTTCATTTATGGTCCCCGTTATTGTTAAAAAATACCTAGATTCATTCAGAGTGCCATTTTATTCCTGAGGTTTCAAAGCACTGGGTAAATATTCAATAACCACTCTACTCCTCCGTAAACAATCATGTACCTTTACTCAGTCCTCCTGAACACATCAAGAACACAATTGTTCCTGTATTACAATACCCTTCTTGTTAGCCTAGAGCGAAATGTAAGTCCCTTCTATGGGCCAAAACCCATGCTGCCTCTTCAGTGTTCAAGACAGTCCTACTGAATGAGTGCCTGGCCTGATACTACTTATTCACCCAGCAACTAAGAATCAGTTCCTGTATGCTTAACAATGTTTGCTAATGGGAATATTATGACTACTACTTCTCCAAAGTGTTGAAACAGTCCCCTAATGTTACAAAAACCAACACTGTTTACAGGTGCAGATACTTAAATGTGTGTTTCCTCACCAGTGAAACTTGTGTTTTCAAACAGTTGAGTGCAACTTCATCCTGCAACATCACATCCACAGCCCAGGATGTAGTACCCATCAGAAATAATGACATAGTTGTATCTTAATGCAATACTTTTTTTTGCTTTTTTCTTTTTAACCAAGGAGTCAAAGAAAATCTTGATCTGTTACCTGTAATCGGTGCATCAGGTCGAGACTGTTCTTTTCTCCATGCAGGTACAAACACAGTGATATCTTTATGTCCTTTTTCCAGAAACCAATCAACAGCTAGTTGAATTCCCCGACAGGAAAATCCTTCTTTATTCCCATGGCTGAAGAACATGCAAAAGGTTTAGAAACAGCAAGGGCAAAAGTTACATTTGGTTTTGGGTTTTGTTGTTGTGGTGTTTTGGGGTTTTTGTGGGGTGGGGTTTTTTTTTCTTCTAAAATTGCCATGGTCTAAGGCTATAAGGGAAACAAAGTCTGTAAAGATAGGTAAACATTTATTAGACCATCCTACATAACTGGAAAAAGACAATTGTCCAGAGCTATTCAGCCATCAGATTACAGCAACATTGCTACTTAAAACTCTACAGAAATGGTGTCAATTTTCACTATCCCTAAAGCAAAAACAAATAAACATGAAGGTTTTTTTTTTTCTTTTTCATTTTATTAGCTGAGCTAATGAAAAATACCACTTTCCCCAACAAATTGAGCTTACCTTAAATATAAAACATAAAAAGTTAATAACAAAAAAGGAATGAACTAACAATGCTGGCTGTTGGGTGATAGGTGCTTTTAAACATGTAGATTAAGAAAGTGTGTTTCTTTAATCTGGATGTTCTGTATTCTTTAACTAGGACTTTTTCTTTAAGGGAAAGAAATAACCCTCTCAAAGTTGTTTACGCCCTGCCCTCCATCAAAAATTTGTTGTTTTCTGAAACATACAGGAATCTCTAAAACAGCACATAATTCAGATAAAGGGGTTTAATTTTTAAAATGGCCTAAGAAGTTTCTGCAAAGAAATTATTTAGAGGTTTGATAGAAACTAAGGAAATCATAATTACGAATCTTATTCATTCTACCTCATGGGTGCATCTATCTTGATTTGCTAAACATAGAGTGAACTAAAGAATCAGGTTTTAAATCCTCTCAGGAAATAGTTTGGGAATGCCTGAGTAAGGACATATATAAGAGAAGACGACAACATTTAATTATAATATCCTTAGTAGTTAGTCTACACAGGTAAGAGACACACAGATCTTTGCATTATGGCTGGATTTTGTATTTGGATTCAAGCCAACATTTTCTTTGTCGGAAAAAAGGAGTGCATATATTACTGCTACACCATATATTTGAATAATAAAAACTAAGGGTTTTGGTTCTTTTCAATTAATACTGTAACTACTTGAGACAAAAAAAATTGGTCTGTCCTTTTTACTAAAAAAAAAAACAAACCCAAAGACACAAAAACAGCAACCACCAAATAAAACCAACCCTCTTTGTTACACTTCATTTTGGCTAGCAAACTGAACTACTTCCACAATTGCATTTGAAAAGGGTAGACTACTAAGCCAATACTACGCTCCTTGGTGCACACTCTTCAAAATATATTAATTCAGTTTCCTCCTCCCGTTCTCAACACAGCTGCAATTTTTCATCACTCGTGATAGGAGTGATGCTGCCCAGTTCGTTTGCCACCCACCCGTCATTATTTCTGAAGACTTCTGTATTGACTTGTGAAGAAAATTAATTAATTTCTTCAAATCACTCCATGCATTGCAAAAGGTGCTAACTCAATCATATCAGTGATGCCATCTTGAGGAGTGAGATCCTCACCACGAGAAAGTGGTGGAGTGGGCAGGTCAGGGAGGGCTACAGAACACTGTAAGGGCAGGGCAGGCTGTGCGCACCAAAGACCCTCCCTATTAAAAAAAAAAAACCCAACAAAGGGCCTAGGTAGCAGTGCTGGGCAGAAGACACAGGAGAGGACTCTGCTACGCAGCCCTGAAGTGCACAGGCGGTCCACACAGTTGGCTGTAACTAAGGAGGTTTTGTGGCGCTATATCACACTAGGAACTCCTCCCAGTGCTTAAAGCAGCTGGCATTTAACTGTACACAAAGTGGCATCCAGCTGCTGCGCCATCCTGTTCCGAGCTGTTAGTTCTGTGTAGCATCGCCCAAAACTGTTTACTTCAAGAAAATTTCAATACCGAATATGGAAATGGTTCAATTTTCCATATACAGCCACCTTTGGGTTACAACAAAGGCAAGGCCTCCATCTGCAGCCTCAATAATTGCAGCATTTTTAAGCACGAGAAGTGTAAAACCCTTGCACTTTTCAGATATTCTCAGTCTGTAGAGCAGACACTGCATAATTAAGAGATTTGCATCTTATTAAAGTTCCTTAAGCATTATTCTATGGATTATCATTCAAAATTTTACTTCAATGTTGTTGTTATTATTATAGAACATCACAGATTACCTAACACTGGCAAGACATGCTCTTCCTGGGCTCCCACTGTTACATAAAGCAACACTGAAACAGACCACGGGCAAACAGATCTAATACCGTCTGTATAACTAAGGCCTATGGATCACCAGCGTACTCCAAATCCTTGCAATTTAAATAATGAATACAGAAGCTGCAATGCTGCTAAAGCATTTTTGTTCAGATTTTCGTACTTTTCAGATTTTATGGAATTTAATATCCTTTTAATTTTTCAGATGCATATGCATTTTGTTATGAGTTCGACTCAATGATCCTTGTGGGTCCCTTCCAACTTGAGATATTCTATCTTTATGTAGTTCTATAAATAGAGCATGAGTTTAAGCTCCACAATAGTACACACACACTTTTCTCCAGTTGCTGCCACATAACGCTCAGGAGTAACACGAGCAGTACAGAGACTGCAAATTCAACAGGCACAGAAAAAAGGGAAAGAAAAAAGTTAAATCCAATATTGGTGATGTTGCTTCACAGAAACATCTTTTGGATTGATGTAACCACAACTTAGCACTGGAAAATGCTGTATATAAAATATTCTTATAAGATTTGGGGGGGTTATGTATTTCAAAACTCAGAATACTCAATAAACCTATAAAAATCTGAATTTTCTTAATACACTGAAAAAAAAAATTCACATCACAAATTCTTTTAGAGCAGAAAGCTGATACTAAAGGAAATCTGTTGTACAAACACTACCCAAAGAAATCTTGATCTCACTGATCACTAAACAGACTGTTTAAAGAACTCTCTCACAGAAAATCATACTTTCTCAATGATAAACAAATCATTGGCAAACTGAACTGTGTACTCTACAGGCATGTTCGAAGGTGGCATGAAACAGATCTTTTGAGTTAGTGTTGACCCAGGCAGCCAAGTGCACGTGTGTACACACATGTCTGAAATTACAAGCACCACAGCTGTGTGAGTCAGCACGTTTAGCTCATGCATACCCCTCTACTGACACAGCTAAATTGCTTTGAATTCTGAGCAGGCTTGATCAGCAGGAGCTCAAATACCCTGAAGTGCACAGCCTGTCATCAGCACACACCGCGTGTCATTTTAGAAAGAACCAAGTTTTCCTCCCCTACTTTGTTTTCTCCGGACATTGAAGAAAAATAATTTTCAACATTGTTAAAGGACTTCAAAAAATTAAACCCATCCACACAAAAGCACACTACAGTTAGATTGCTATAACAAAAGATTTGAGGGGAGAATTTGGTTTGAAAAGGGGCAGAGGGGAATTGGAATACAGATTACGTATAAAGGAGTAACAGTGTAATTAAAAGCCTGGACTAAAGAGTCCATAAAAAAAAAGATGTATTACCAGTGTAAATATACTACATGACTTAAAATTACTTTGTCATCAATACTGATTTTTCTCATAAGTATTTTAGTGATTTATTCTTTCCAAATGTTGTGACAGGCAGACCCACCTCATAGCCACATTGCTTCCATCAATGACAATTGGCCTCAAGTTATCACTGTTATCCACAACTTCATCTTCAAGTGACAATTCAGGGCTTGCTATTTCCTTTGGGCAAGGGCCTCTTGGCACCAGAGTACTAGCGGTACTGCTGGCACTGCTTTGTCCCTCTGATTCACTTTTGTTGCCAAGTCTCACAAGCTCTGCCAGAACATCATTGATGAGTGCATCTGCTCCCAATTTATTCAGTACAGCCTGGATCTGATCTCCTGCATACCCAAGCTTTAAAGCAAAATCCATTTTAGCTTGGTATTCCTTGTCCAAATTTGTTTTGCATTCGTCTAGCTTCAAGTCTTGTGTGATACTGCTCTGTGAAAAACTTGGGCGATCCAAACAAGGGGAACGACAGAGTGGCCGATGTGGTTTAGTGGGAACCTCTTTTTCTCTCCACTGAATATTGCTACAGGTGCTTCTGAAGTACGGTTGCTCAGGTTCACTTTCTGAGCTCGTCCATTCCTCAGATTCAGCACTGCATTCCCCAGCATCTTGTTCCACATTTCTGTCTTCTCTGGAGTGCCTCTTCTCCATTTTCAGCTTCCCTACCATAGACCAGGCCGTCATCACGTTCAGCTTCCAGCCAGAGAGATCAGTTCTCCTTCATTTCCAAAGCCACCTGGAATTCATACTCAGTTGCATCATGTTGGCCAATTAAAAGTTTACAGGAGGCTGGAGTTAATTTGCCTTGCTTACTGTGTTCTGGCATAAACAACACCAACATGAAGTTCCTTAAAAAAAAAAAATAAATAAATAAAATTAGCTTTTGACAAATTCTGTGAAATACTCAACCACTATGATTTTGTTTACAAGTCAGTAGAGGTCCCTAGTCATTCACATTTCTCTGTAAAAACTGATCATAATAAAGCATATAATTATGTTGTCTCTTTAATCACAAATTAAAGTCTCTTTCCCTTCCCCAGTTACTTTACGTACAAAAAAAATTACACTTCCCACACAATAAACTTACAGCTGGAATTAATGGAGTATTTTGGTAATATTTAAAGATAATAAAACAGAAAAGGGTGACCCACCACTTTCACTAGAAACCTGTCTTTACAGCCTCTACTGCAGGAACCGCCTGCCTACATCAGGAACAACTGGGTGGAGTCCCAGTACGCATAAAATTTAACACAAACCATTTCAGCCTCTTTGAGTAAGCGTTTACTATCACAACTGGCTAAGTTTACTGCAAGGGCGCTGCTAGACATGTAGAGGTCAGTAACAAGATGCACAAAGGTTCTACACGGTGATCATCTTGTGATCTGTTTACTGGACCTGCTACACTGAAAATTCCAAAATCAAGGATGGATATTACTCCGTTTTGTCAGAAAGTCAGGAGAGACACTCGTAATTCTTGTCTTATACTGGAAGTAAAATTGTTCAAGGAGTTCTAGTGAGAGACCTGACAAACCAGAAGATTCAAGTGACCTGTGAAGGGCTGAAATGACGTCATGGAGCCTTTGAAAAATAGTTTTTAAAAGGAATTGCACCTACAGCAGTGCATGTTTTAGATAAAATGGTAAACTAAGACCTAGATATAAATGCAGGTAACTGGGGAAAATTGATTACCAAAGTAATTAGCTACAGGCCTTCTTTCAGAAAGCTGAAAGTCCCACTTTCCTCTCCTCTGTAAAACACCAGACATGAGAATGCAGGATCCAGTGTGAGTAACAAAAAATAACGATGTAATAGTCTTGAAGAAACCATTTATTTTAAATACACTTTGTCATTTTGATAAATCTTGCTTTTGTTAGTCGGCTTTTTCAGATCTAACTACAGACAAAGAGAAAACTGAAAGACAGAAAAATGTAAAGGTACCAAACTTCTGAAAGAGCACAGTTTTAAAGCTACATCTACTGCAAAGAATTCCGTCAGCAAAAATATAGTCCAAAGCATGATCCTGGATTTAAAAGCAATCAGAGAAGAAAGACCTAATATTGACACCAGTTTTCCAATGTATCTTCGCTTTTAACAGTACAGCCAGTTACCTTTGTGTTCTGATGAGAGCTATAAATATAAGCTGTGGATGCATGAAAAGCTCTTTCCCAGGATTCCTATGAGAATTTTTGTGACACAGAATAGGCACAACATTGGCACTGGAACAGAGATCGGCCAAAGATGCCCCTTCCTAACAAGCTCCTCATGCACACAAAAAGAAGTAAAAAATAAATTTAAAAAATTCAAAAGTATAAATTATGGGGTTTTGGGGGGTTGTTGGTCACTAGTGTAACTAAGAATAAATTTACATTTCTTTCATGCACCTTTTTCATCTCCTCTTACATCTCTCCCACTCCTTCGGGCTATAAGGAAGTATTAAAAGATGACAAAATTTCCTCAAAAGAGCATAAGCACTCAACTGAGTACATAAATTATTTATATACAGGACATTATCAAATACACTTGTATTCAAAAGCTTTTTAAAAATCTTATTCTTATCTCCCCAGGAGACCACAGGGGCTCTTATTTAATTACTGTGGTCTACCAAACCAGCAAATAATAGGAGAAATACTCCCTTAATGTACAGCAGTGTAACTCCCTTGATATACAGTAATGCCAAATCTAGGGACTAAAAATAAGTATTGGAATCTGTCTTGGGGGAAAAGTTGTGTCTAGTGTAGCTAGAAGAAGAGCAACTCTGACATTGTTCATTTTATTATTTAATTGGTTTTCTTCCTAAAAACAGAACTTTAAATTTTTCCACAGAACAAAGTTCAGTAGATACTGAAATCAAGAAAGTAACAGAAATGATGACATGCATGAATATATTAATTTAGTGATTTAAAACAAATATAATAAACATAAAACCAAAATCTTAATAAAAGCTCTTTAAAACGATTTTTTTTTTAAATAATACAGACATTTTACAAAGCATTATAAGCAACAAAAGAAAAATGAAAGAACCAGCAGAGTGCACATAAGTCAAAGGTTACTCATTCTGAGTTTTCATATCCTTTCATTTTTAGGTGATAAGATGCTGAAAATCATAACCCCGATATACCATTTGTCTCAGAAAGCTTTCTTCCTTGGCTA
>NW_009647444.1:1627505-1644692 GCF_000708025.1 Charadrius vociferus
AGAGAACAACAAGTCTAGAGGAGTGATAAAATTTGATAATCGAAACCATAAAAAATGTCAAAGGATCTCTAAGGCAGGTCTCAAAGTGAAACAAAGATTATTAATCTCTGAAACATTTACACAGTAATATATAATTACCTTAAACAGGCGAAACAGTAACATTCTACAAGACTGCACTCTAATTTATGCTCTTTAGTTAGACATCTTACTCGGCTGTGGTAAATTTACATAATGGTGGAGATGGTCGATTTCACCATTTTGTTGCACTGTCCCAATTCCAAATACATATCTCTAGTTTTCTGTTATTTAACATCATATAAGCAATTTACCATAAATTTCATTTGTTCTTCCCTGAAAGTACGTTCTTATTTTAACAAGACGACAGTTTGATCATAGCCAGATCTGAAGAATCCTGAATTCAAAAAATATTTAAAAGTATAAACAAATTTAATGCTAAGAACAATTTCTCTCACTGCTGCTGGCATACTCACTTCTGTCATGCTTACGAAGAAAACAGCTCAGATGATACAATCCATGTTAGGAATCCATTGTATACCTAGAGGAACTGCTCTCTGCCAGTCCTGTGCTGTGGTTTACTATTCTTTGGTCGCTAGTGAGAGATTGGTGGATCTGTTATGAAAGCTCACTCGATGGAAACGCCCACTTCTATGACTCATCTTGGAATTTCTTGCCTTTTTTTTTTTTTTTTTTTTTCTCATTCATGTCAGCCTTTGGTTGAAAGCCACAACTAGGGAAATTTAGCTGTCTCATCCCTCTCTTGCATAGCAGTGGAAAATATTTGGTCTGTGACGTAATGATCACAGTTATCTTTCAAATATTTGAGATGGGAATTAAAAATCCACTAAAAAAAGAAATAAACCTCTAGTTATCTTCAAACTATTTAAAAATTAAATCACAGTGTCTTAAAAAAATCTCCTCTTCATACTTGTCTAAGATCTTGTGAAGAAAGCCCTAGAAGTCCAAAGGTTCTGTCTGTACCAACTGTAGTCTTTTCTACCACTATATCACAGATCTTCCACAAAAAAAGATATAATATGTAGACATTGTAACTTCTGGAAAAGTAAGGATTTTTCCCCATTTTCTTTAAACACCCAGCACACAGAGCCAATTCTGAAAAGGCAACTTTTGTTAACCAGTTTAGACAACCCGGTTTAGCATCAACTACCATGTTGACAGAAAATAAGGCAGGCAGTCTGCGGCGCCCATCTCCACAACCCTGTACGCTTTGTACAAAGAGCTCCTAGGAAACAAGTCGGCTTGCACTGAAGCCTCTCCACCCTTAGCCTGTCGCTCCATCTGTGCAAATTAACTGTTCCACTGCATCCACAGACATGAGATGTTATAGGATTTGTTCCGAAATGCACAAACTTATGATTCTCAAACAATGAGGGTCATCTCATTGTTGGGTCAGAAGCACCAAAACAAACGAAAAATCCAACAACAAAAAACAATAACATTGCAGCACAGGACCTAGTTTTCCCACTGACCATTGAGAGAGGGCACCTAGGAAGGAAGAAGTGTTGTGTTGCTCCTAAGCCAGCAAACATAATGGAAAGAACTGACCAAGATAAAGCAGCAGCAGCAGCAACTACCACCACTTTAACACAGCACCCTTCTTCACACCTCCAGACTAGAAACCAGACTTGTAATACCATCATTCAGCTACAAATACAGCACTATGGTCTCTCCCTCATTTCTTCACAGCCCTGACCAGTCCCTGAACCCTACTGCAATCCCTGGAAGTACCTACAGCCCCACACTTATCACTATAGATTTACTATATGTGTTTACAGACTATGATCCAGACCCTTGACCCTGAGCGAGCCAGCTCTCAACAGTGACAACAGGCACAGCTAAGGAATCTAATTACTACTTGTCCTCAAATTGCAGTTGTGGTTTGCCCAGGATCACTACACTACAGATAGCATCTCTTTTCAGTCAGTCAGCATTTTGATCTAACAAGCCTGTCGATGCCAGCCATCCAGACGTAATCAGTACCACCACTCTGAAAAGGCTCAGATGCCCAGTTCTTGGAAAGCTGAGGTCTCTGCTCAGTACCACTCTATGTCTGAAATCAATATTTGTTCTCAGTTTATTTCTGACTTCCAGTTAAGTACCTCTACTTGCTGTCATTACCTCTCCACCTACAGTGAGGCAAAGCATTCAGTATATTATCCCTTCTTAGTGGACCACATGGTTCTCCTCCAAATAAAGGAGTTGTCTATTATGGAGGCATCTCAGGGAAATTAGTTTTCTGTATTTTCAAAGCATTTAAGCTCGGTGGCTTCAATTCACCACCTATCTCAACTGTACAACTGTTTCCTTCGCAACAGTCAACCTAAAGAAACTGCTGATTAAAAACTGTAAGTAGGAACTTCTGAAGTTCCTTTAAAAGAAGCTTCATGCTGCCAGGAAATAAAGAACGAGTGAAATACTGACCAGATGCTATCTTGCTACCTCAAATACAAGAAGGGCCCAGGGAAGAGCTGTGGCCACTGCTCTTTACACCTTCTCACAGCAAAGGTGAAATGTTGCTAAGCACATAGAAGATTAACATTTTATCTTGACATTAAGTCAAGTCCAAGTCCTCCATCTTTCACTGTGCTTACAATTTCTAATACATTTTTGAGCAAGTTTTGGATTTTTATATTAAGCTTTACATAAGTAGCTTGTCTTGCCTTCCCCTCACCACCTCTTCAACTAAAATGAGGTCCTTGCTTCACTATTTGTTGTCTATTGCCATTGAAGCCCAACCTAATAAAGAATTTTAAAACACATTTATAGTTGCTAGCATTGCTTCCTGCTTCCCATGCTGCTTATAGATACTTAAGTATCTGCTATCAAATACCTGCCATGTACTGTACCAAATAACAATGGTTTCTGTTCAGGAAACCCTGAGCAGCTGCACAGCCCCAGTTCCAGCCATTAGCAAGGCTGAGCATGTAATCCCAGGTTACACACGCAAACACGCACACATATACAGCGCACACACAGCCAGCCACACAGATGTACACAGACACCAACACTCGGCACTCGCACAAACACAAGCAGTACCGATGGCCTCATCACCGTCCCCTCTCTGGCTGATAAAGGTCCATTAGTGGGAAACACATACATATACGTATTGGGTTTATATAGCAAGATTTCGGTAGCGGGGGGGGGTGCAGGGGTGGCTTCTGTGAGAAGAGACCAGGAGCTGCCCCCATGTCGGACAGAGCCAGTTCCAGGCAGCTCCAAGACAGATTAATCTCTGGCAAAGCTGAGCCCATCAGCAATACCGGTGCCACCTCTGTCTCCCTGCCACATCCTCCGCAGACACCCACCCCCACCCCACCCCCCCAAAAAAAAACCCTCAGCATTTTCAGTCAACCCATAGACCTTACAGTCTCTCCAGCAGTTGACTTGGACCTGCTGGTCCCTCTGGTAGCCAGTTCCTCCAGTTGTCTCACTCCAGAGATATACGCACATACACAGCTTCCTAGACACTTAAACTTCTTGCCAGCTAGTTCAGCTTGTTCTTTGCTAGTGATCATGCACCAACATGCATATCCTTAACTTGCTTGCACCACAGGCAAATAGGTTCCTAGAGAGCTCTTCATCCACAAAACCAGCTAGAAATGGAGTTTAATGTGAAGACAGGACAGAGTATGCTGACCAGGTTTGCAACATGGCCAGACAACCACACTGATCAATAATCCCTTTACAGACAACCTGACCCTTTTATCCCTTTATCCCTCTATTTTCCCACAGTGGTTCCTTCACCAATCATCTTGAAACCTCCATTCTCTCCCTGATCCCTAAAATGCCTTTGGTTCCTTCCCCCCGACTGCACAAGTCATATGCAACCACAAAATGCTCTTTCCTTGCATCCCCCAAATGCATCCCATACCCCCTCAAGTCTGTGAGGTGGCCCAGACAGCCTCTACCATTAGTCATGTCATCATGATAGGTGTCACCTTAGGAGCACAGGGCCGACTGCTGTCCAGTGACAGCCACCAGAGAAGCCTCTGCTGGGCCACCATTTCTCTGACTGTGTTATTGGGGTTCCCTTACCTGCCATCGTGACCTTTGTGGTTGTGGAAACAAGCTTTTTATTACAAACTCTAACAGTTTATTTCAAACATTTTGGGCAAGATGCGTTTTTTATTATTATGTGTATATAAATACCTACATTTTCACTACTTGAGCTAAGTAATTTGTTACAAGTATTTCTATTAGAATGTTTTCCATAAAGTTGAATGAACCATGACTGAGAGGACAATCAAATTATATTGTAGCATCATAATAAACAAAAGGTTAGAAAAGGTTCAAACAGCAAAGGCTAGATCTAGTACTAAACTCTTAATATACATAAGACCATTTACATTGCAGTTCTTAAATGTTAAGATAATTATTACTTGAACATTACACACACTTCTCTCGACTTAAATATCATGCTTTGTCCAAACATTGCAATTTTGCCTTTAAATTCTTTTTTTAAAAAGGATTTAATAAAGTAGAAAATGCAAAAATACAATGCAAAGAACTTAACATCTGAATGAATGTACCTCTGTCACTGAGTTACAAGCCTATCTTTGTTACTAGTAACTGTACAGAGCACACATCTCATGTGGTGCACTGAAACCTCTAAACTTACATGTTTTGTAAAGGAACCAGCTAAAGCAATATATTTTCAACTTCTTTTCTAACAATGCCATCAGGTCCCACATGATTAATTTTCTGAATCAGCCACGTCACCACTAAATTCTTCTACAATAAAAGAAATGGAGAAAAGATAATATCTGAACTTTAAAGCCGTAGGCTGTATGTAATATGCATAATTTGTATACATATAGTCTAAAAAAGTATGCACAAATATATATTTATTTATTTATTTTAAAATAAAAGATCATTTGGTAGTTCACATTTTCCACATCCATATGAAAACAACTCCTGGCTATTAATCTTCCTTGTGCTTCACACTTTAAGTGACAAAGTTCATAATTTCTTTGATACACATAAAAGCAACCACAAACAGTGCCACATCTCCAAGACAACTTCCAGTCAGCAGCAGCATATGTATGAAATTAACTCACTGGCATTTAGACTAAAAAACCTCAAAGCTGCAATAGTATCGTTCGCTTGTTTGTTTTTCCACACTGCACTTTTCAGAAATTCAAACACGTCATCTTGCAGAGTACTGACAGTAATGAAGAATTTCTTTTCTTTCTGATTTACATTATCTAGCCGTGGTAGTACAGCTGTACCTAGGGAACTCAATCAGTTCTTATTCTATTCTAACTATACAGCCTCCACCCAAAAGAAAACACAGTCTAGAATTATGACTACAGGCTATTAATGAATTAAATGAGTTATTTCAGTGATAACTGAAATATCAGAACAACTACATGAAACATTTTGGCATTGTTTCAGTTTGGTGTTTGTCCGGACACCTTTAGAAAGTAGTACTTTGTAGGCACATTAAGGGAGTCTATGGAAAGGTTTTAAAGGGGCAAGTGGAAAGAAATTATGCATTTAATATTCACATGTGCAAACATACACATACACATCAAAATAAGCAGCTTAGGAAAGGATCTCAATATGAAGTGAGAGCCTGGATAAATGTTTTGGTGGGTTAACAGAAACAGATTACTTGATCTCTGTCACGTCCCTGGCCATAACATTGAGAAATCTCAGAAGCAGTATGGCTGCATGGGTCTAAGAAGATAGCCAAGTCTAAGAGGACCCCTAGATTTCAGGCCCACATATCCAGGAGAAATGAAAGCAGTGTTTCAGCCATTTTCAGTTTAAATTAGAAGCTGAACATTTAGGGGCAATTGTAAAATTCTATTCAAAACAGAAGTTTGAACAAAAGGAGAGAAGATCTGTAGATGAGAAATCTGTGAAGCAAATAAACAGTTCAAGGCATTTGAATTAACTCCCCAATAACATGGTACAGAATAAAGACTGAAAGGAAACAGTGATGAGACTCTGGGACCCTTTACAGAAGGAAGAAGGATAGGAGGAGGAGGATAAAGTGAAGAGACAAAGCGATAATCTCAACTGCATATAAAGTTAGCCTGCAAACAGGGTATACCTTTATCAACGTAATATCAGACTGACTAGTACAAGAGTGAACTATGGATTACGTTTAATCTAGTGCAAGCAATTTGAGTATCACATAGAATAAAATGACAACTTTCAGGCAAAGTCTTTGGACAGGGATATCTTAGTTGAGATCTATTTCTGGAAGCAATAGGTGATCCACTGAGAATTCTCTATTATCTCATTGCCTTTATGCTCACTTTGCCCTTGTGTGCACAGAAAAAATGTTACTGGAAAAAAGCACTAATAATCAGTTTACAGAATGATCCTTGCAGATAATCTACTACTTTTTTGTTTTGTTATTGCTTATACTGTACACTCTTTAAAGGTAGTATAGATGCATTCAGGAGTTATCACACAGGGGTAAATTAAAAAAAAAAATCCACTTAGAAGCAAAAACAGAACAAACATGAAAAAAACATAAATAATTTGAGTAACACTCGATTTTGCTGATAACTACAAAATTGAGAAATGAGTCAGCGTGCCTCAATTTTCTCAGAGATGGAATAAAGCTCATCTCACAGATCATAAACAACAACATTCTATCACTGAAATTTTAGTGTTTGTTTAGTATGAGTTACAGTCTCTCCAAAGACAGATGAATAAGAACACACGTTTAAGGAGAGAAAAGAAAGCTATTACCAATTTCTGATTTGAAGATATTATAACTCCGAAATATATATACTGCAGCTTTAAAATTTTAATTCTCATGATGCTCATTGCTAAGCAACCAAGTTTTCTTACTAAACACCTCTTTCAGCACAGTCACGACTGACTAGTAGAATTGATAATGTGATTCAGAGAAAAGAGTGAGGCAAAATTATCTGTATTTTGTTCATAAAGGACCAAACTGAAAGCATCTGTTTACTTTTGCTGGTATTAAAACAGAAGGAAAATGCCTGCTCAGTAATAAAGTACTGTAATATTTATGAAAAATACTTTGGAATTATTTAACAACTACTATTCAAGTGACAATGACTGTTAAAGAGCAGGTGCTAGAAAAACTCTGCTCAATGCCTGTTCATTTCAGCAGGACCAACAGAATTGGAGAAGACAGGGCGAAAGAGTGGACTGAACAACTTTTGGTCCCTTATGACACTATCCTTCCACTGTCTAAGTGTGCTCTGAGCCACGTCCTCCAAAGGAGCAATTATACAATGCACACATCTATTATGAGGAACAACCTTTAAATGAAAAATATTTTATTAACTTCTTTCATCAACTTCTCAGCAGCTTTACTTGTTTTCTGTAATTGCAGATACTAAAATGCAAAATTAAAAAAAAAAAACCAACAAAAAACCCAACACAAGTATTTTCTCAAATGTCTCACTCACCTGGATAATAAATACAGATGACAATGACTCTGTAGTATTTCTTTTAAGGAGGGAGAGGATAGTTTGTTTTCCCTTGTATATTTTAGAGATACATGTAGTTAATAAGTGATTTTTAATAACACTCCGAGACAAAAATAATCTAACTGAATACTCACACATGAAATGGTAACATCTAGGGGAGTTCCATAAGCACAGTGAGGAATAAATATTGCAAATTTCTCCTTTTGTATGTCTTAAACTGTCAAAAGAAATCTTCACAAGAATTAAAAAAAAAAAAAAGGCATGTTTTTTATTAAGAAAACTAAGTTATTCCCTCCATGGCTTCAGCATGAAGTATCTCCCTTTACTCTTCATTTCACTGACTTATCATTAGCACGCTCCTCTGTATAGATTCTTTCCCTGTAAGACAGACATATAGGAAGAGGCATCTTTCTGGAAGAAGGCTGTTCTAGACTACAGCCAAGTCTTTGATTACTCTGGCTATTTCTACATCAGCAGCAGCTGGCTGAAGTACACAGAGACACATATCCAAACTAATCTTCATGTAGCTAGCTCAGGCACTAAGAGCAGCCAAATCATAACAACATGGACTTCAACACAAACTGCGTAAACCTACCACAATCCCAGGTTACTTGTTCTACAACGCATGAATTAATGAAACCCATTCTATCATCTTCACAACTAAACAACACACAGGGCTGGTATACTATATTATCTGCTACAGTTATGCCTTGTGATTACCGTGTAGACAGTGTATAAGCCTACTAACACAAAAGCTGACAACTTCCTGGCTACACACATACCGATTATGGTAAATTAAGAGTCTAAAACCATGGAAACAATATGAGTAGAGACAAAGAGAAAGAGAAGTCTTTTTAAAAAATGATTCGGTGTTCACAGACATTACATCCAATAGGATCTTCAACATTGCAGCGTGCTACAGCACAGACCAGTGGTTACTCTAAAGACACGTTCTCAGAGTAATGCTTTTGTGACCTTTAAAAACTTCTCCAATACACGACTAATTGCCATTTTAAAGACATTACAATTTGGTCCTGTAGCACAAAAAAAAAATAATGCATTGCACAAGTCTTGAGGAGTGTGACAAAACAGTATTTATTAGGCAGTAGCTATTGTCAGAGGACATAGACAAAGAGCAGCTCAAGATGCATAGGTGGCACTGGACTTTGGACCAGCCCTTAATTTTGAAAACCGCGTTTCTACACTGCTCACGACACAACTCAACATTGGTGTTTTCATGGCACTGAAGACACAACCTTCTTGTATTCTTATTTCAGGAGCAGCACAGATACTACACATTACTGCTTGCTGCTTTGAATATTTTCTGAGGTAGCGAACTATTTTATCTACTGAGAAAGAAGTGCTTAAAGCCGACAAAGTACATGAGTCACAAATAAAAGTGGTAGCTTTTTCTCATTCTAATTATACACTTAGGTGGTACACATCTGCTGGGGCAGATTCACAACTGAAGAAAAGCAGATAATATTCTAAAATTAACATCTGTGTATTTCAGAATGGATTAAAAAAATTGGAAGAGTTACACTGCGTGACATTATGTGCAATTCTCTTTTGTCCTTAATAAAAAGAAAAAGGTTTGGTAATTTGTAGCTATTTGCCCGTGTGTTTATACACCTTGAACCATTAGATTTCCATATTTATCACTATTTTAAACAGAGATAATAGGAATGCATTACAGTTTACACACACATACCGTAATAATATATATGTTGTAGTTCAACAGGAATGAATCACTTTCACCAATTTATTTGTTGAACCTTAGAGTGAATTATTTTCAGCATGTAACAAATGTGGTAGCTTAGCATATTTAATTTCATTTGCCATGTCAAGTGTCACAAAACTGTAGGAAAACAGGATAAAATTGGCTATGTAGAAAACTTTCCTATTTAGGTTGGCTATTTTGAAATTAAAGTGACTCCAAAGTGTGATGCTTTTGCAAAAACACAGTCACAGTTTCAAGTGCACCTCTCAGTAATGTCGATAAGATCATATGACCAAGCACTCCAACTTTATCTAGCAGAACCTGGAATAAAGAATTCTTCCCTTTTACTCCTTTTAAAAATGTATTTTACATAGTTTTAAGACTAAGAGCTCTTATACTGAGCAAACAACACTCATATAAGCATCAACTCACTAACAGATGTATCACATAAATATTCTGATACAGCTTCCACAAAACGTTCAAAATACGTAAGAGTCACTCAATGAAAGAAAAGAAGTGTATCAGGCTTTGACCAAGATAAAAGCAGCTGGCTTTTGATGCAAATATGTGGCATTAACATCACTTCTACTACTTTGCTCCTGAGAAGCAAGGAATCTTCCTTATTTAAAAGGAATACTCTTATTTTAAGATACTTAAAATGAAGTCATGTTCAAATACTTTTTGTACTTTTTAATCTAATAAATTAAACCAACTCATTTCTCCATTCTAGAAGAGATGGTCTAAACCAAAGACCTGAGCACAGATCTGCAGCTCATTTATACATTAGAGACATGTATAATCAGTTTTCCCAGAGTATGTGCTAAATCAAATAGCATTTTTAACAGAAGCTTTAAAATGGCAGATCAGAGTTTTCAGTCCCTTGATAATTAGAGCCATATAAATGACAGCATTTTGATTCAGTTTAATGGATTTTTTTCTTACCTTACTATGCAACGTCAGTCTCAACATGTTAATGGGAAGTTTCAACACTGTCATTTTGATGAACAGAGAAACCTTAAATTTACGCTAATCAAAGGCCTAATATTGTATAGTCTTTTATCAAGCCAAACTAATAACAACATCAAGAAAAATATTTTACTTTTCCCACTCATTATGACTTCTCTGGAGTAAAACACTGATACGCATTAAGTCTAAAGTAAAGCACTAGCAGGTAACACCGGTAGTGAACACCTTGTCCTTAAAATTAATATTGAAATTGCAATTGAAAAATAGCCTGCTGGCTATGGTCAGTAATTTTTATTTAGAAGCTTCCTCCTTCCTGAATCAATTCAGATGTAGTATTTCAAAAGAAAAGCAAATCTGCCATTTCTGTATCTGTCTCTCCCTCCCTTAACCACCTTTGAAGCAGAACAATAAGGAATGTGACTTCGCACACTTCTGTTACAGAGGCAAAGAGCAACGGAAGATTTTCAGCGCTGACTCACCAGTTAAGATGAATGTAATCATCATCACCACCCAACCTTGAAGGGGATATTCTTTCTTAACAAATGCTGAGGGAACACTTGTAATGGTAGAAGAGGTTCAGCTGTGCAGAAAGGACTGAATTTGAGGAATCCACACACCAGAATAGATACAACTAGCAATGACCTTTCTGACCTTCTGTATCTTTTTGTGCCTACATGTGTCCTGTTTACACAGAACAGCCATGGGAAAAAAAAAACCAAAACCACCGTATACTTACATACACAAACATACACTCACATATATACACATAAGTTCTGAATCTGTCAGTGTATCACTTGATACATTTCACAGACCAATTTAGAAAAGTTAAATAGACTTCCTCCTTCCCAAATGCTGCAAAAACTTAACTACCTCACCAGCTTCTAGCCCACTGTCCCTAAAATCCCTTTACCACAGCTGGCTCAGTTTAAAACAAATGATGAATGCTGTGCGAGAACTATGGAAATTCGGGGTCGCTGCCAATGATGTAAGGTAAGCTGTAGAGCTAGCACGTCAGTTAATTTTCAAATTTGATGAGGATATCTGTGGGTATGAAAATCTAGATTCGTGCAATCTTGCCATAGACTCTTAACCAAAACACCTAAGCGAGGAACCTACTTGTCCATGACTCTGCCTACAGTATCAAGAGGCTGATGGGCTCATGCACATCAGCTGAAAAAGTGATTGGGTAAGGAGTTAGGGGAGAAATGTTTGTTTTTAAACACAGATCAAGTTTACAGTGCCTCTGGAAAATATAATTGCACCTGTGCAACCAGGAACAACGTCCTGCAAAACAAAGGCAAGAAAGACCCATCACGGTAGACAAAAATATCCTATACAAGCATTGTCATGCATGAAAGTAATCGCACAGCTACCCCCCTAAGGACGTCAGTTTCTCACTTTCCATTTCAACACTGCTGAAGGCAAGGGAATGGTGTTTGGTTGGGCTACTGAACAAGGCATCAGAGAGTGATGTCAAGACAAGACATTCAGCTGAATGACATCCAAGAGCCACAACTTACTTCCCAGACTGTGAAAGTTAATGAGCACAACTCTGCCTTTTAATGGTCTTTTTATCTGAGCAAAATTAGATTAAATACTGCAACAATTCTAGTGATCAAGACTTAAAACCAAAACTTCCCATATCTGCCACTGAGTTCCAGCACGTCACAAAGTTGCAGATCTGTTTTTGGCTGCCCTTGATGATAACTTCCTTGTTCAGCTTAGAGAAAATGGTACTGAGTTCCTATGCTATTATGCTCAACCTCCCCATAACAAGCAAGACACTAAACAGAAAAGCATAGCACTTTGAGGTCTTATTTCTGATTCAGCAAAGAAGGCGCTCAGAACTTCATTTTTCTAACTTTGCTCAAACTGTAGTGTTGTACATCACAAGCATTAGGTATCTGCCCTGCAGGACTGTCTGACAAGTTTAAAGAGCATGGCCAAACATCTGTGGCACATTTGCATGGCTAATCTTTTGTAAGGGATTCAGAAATTAACCTAGAGACCATTTCAGACAATGCCAGGGGAAAAAAACAACATGATCCTGTTAACAGACGACAGGGAAATGAGTAACATCATTTTGATTAGCTAGAAGTTTGAGAAACCATGGCCACTTCTGAAAATCCGAAATAAAACCTATGTGTTCAAATCTACTGTGACATTAGTGTTCATTAGAACAATGCTTTCTTTACTGCACAAATATGCAATGAATCCCTAGGCCTAAGTCTACAGCCTTTACCAAGCCTAAACTTGCAAAGAAGTCACTTTGCTTTGGTGATGAGTGTAGGTTTTAATACAAAACATACAATAGAAACAGTATCACAGAATAGAAAACCTGGTAGGAAGGTATCCATTTACACTTCATTCTTAGCATATTGTGGAATTTTGTTAAACAGAAAAATCTTGCTAAGAAACTACAATATCACCTCAATGTTTGAGGTACTTCAAATCTACTTCAGTAAATACTTCAAATGATCACTGATATCATTATTAGAATTATTAATATTAAAAGCAAGCTATGTCTAGCATGTCACATAAATAGAGGACTTGAAATCTCTTGTGAAGGAGTCAACTACAAATCAAGCGTGAACTGAAGAGAAAAGCAAAGGTAGTATATAATTTAAGCATTTTGCCTCAAATTTCATTCATTTTGTCACACTCATAAGTATGAATTCAAAGGGACAGGATGGACATAGTTAGAATTATAAAGAGAGAAAGTGGCATTTTAGCTTTTTCTTAAGATATATGATTAGCATACAGAGTTAACCGATTTCATGACCTAGAAAGAACAGGTAGTGCTGAGCACAAGCATAAAGTACAGGACAGACATCTGAAGGGAAGGAAAGGGAGTATTTCTATTGCATTAGGTATTCAACCATACGTCCTAAGACAGGGAAAAAAAAAAAAAGAAAGAAGGAGACAGTAAACACGCATTCAAAAAAAGGTGTTCTAACAATAATGCGGCACCTTTTTCCATCAATCTTCTCTTTCAAATAATCTTAAGCAGTTACAGGTGGCATTACGCTAGTCAGAAAGTCCCTACCAAGGCAACATTTACACTTCAGTTGACAACACTACGTAAAATAGGAGCAGGAGCTTTAACCCCATAAAAGATTACTTGTTAGCAGTTCCTTATAAACTGAAATCATGTATTCAGTTCTAAAACCAAAGCAATACGCTGGTTCTCCTAATCCACACTCTGATAGAAGGCCATTTGGTACTACCTACTCTGCAGATCTAAATGACTCATTAATGCTCTGGGAAGGAAAAAAAAAAAAAAGTTGTGACTGCAGCTAAGTCAGACACACATCAAGGATGTGATGCATCTTATCATCTTAACTTACACTAATTCTAATTTTGTAATTGAGTATTTAGAACGCTACTTTGATGGACTAAACCCAATGTTTCTTTAACCAAAAATCGCATCCAGGAGCAATCTTTGAGAAACCTGAAGATCAAAGGGTATTCTGTTTCTAATGGTCTCATCATACTGGGTGCACCCTCACATGCTATACCATCCAACAAGAGGCACATTGTATACTCAGCTGCTTGTACATATGCTCTCTGATAAACTGAAACAACCACTTTAGAAGCTACTAAAAAAAATGCCAGAATCAGAGAAAGACACCTCACTTAGTAAGCATCAAACAGTACCTTTAAGGAAAGCAGCAAGAAGAGCTTAAAGGCATCTTGTGACTTTGGATTTTCACACCTGTTACCTTGCTTTCGCAAAAACAAGTCAGTCCATCGCTAATTAGGTCTGCTTTGAGCAAGGTGCTGGTCTAGATAATTTCCTGAAGTCCAGTGCAAACTAATTTTTCTTTTATTCTAAGATTCCTTCATTCTCATCATAACAACACTGCTCATTTCCACATCGAAGAAGCTGGAAAGTCATCTTCAAGAAGACAAGAGAAAAAGCCTACTGCTTTACTTTCGAAAATGAGAACAGCAAATCCCTATTCTCCAGCAATTTCATTTCTCCCTTTCTAAAGGGAGATCTATATATGGACTAGGGCTGAGAGGGGAAGTTTTTTCGGTGCGGTGGGTTAGATTGTTTTAGGGGGTGTTTTTTTGTTCATTTTTAAAATCAGGACAACCTAGAAAGGGAAAGACCTAGCAAAGAGTCTGAAATTAGTGTCTGAGCTTTAAAAAAAAACAAAAAAAAAAAAGGAGGGGAGAGGAGGTCAGAGGGGCAACAGCATGTGGGTTTTAGTTTAAAATTCTCAGACTTAGTTTTGACTTTATGTGATTTGGTGGAGGTGTCTGTGGGCTCATTAAAGGAGCGTATATGTTAAATTTCTTGTGGATTTCCTTACTAAAAATAATTAGAGTCTAAAATGTTGGCTTTAGCCTAAGGTTGATACTCTGTCCCTGTTACAGCATTCCTCTCCAGACAACTGAAAGAGAAGTTGACTCAGATAATCAGAACAGTTATTAATCTGGATGAGGGGACTCTCTCCAGACGGACTGAATGTGGAAAAGGAGCTCTTATATTTCAGCTATGTAACCAACAAGCACCTTGGCCTAGCTAGGATTTGTAAAAGGCTTTAGTTATACTGTACCGCGATACCCTAATGAAATTCTAGAAGAGGCCCACAACAAACCATGTAAAGCCTAGGTTTTATGTTGACATGGTGACTCAACCTGCTTTGCCAGCAAGCAATGTCAAAAATAACTCATGCAAGAAAATGAAATACAATAGCTACCTTTAAAACTCAAAGACACTTAGCTGAAATACTTGTTTAAAATATAGAAAGAATATATATATATTTGAATCAAAACTGCCAGCTAATGAAGAGTTTTTCTTACTATGGCCAATCTAATGAATAAATTGTTCACCTCAGAACAATAAAACTACATCTTCAGAAACACTATACTGCTTAGCTCCGTGCTTCCAAGGACGTTTACTAAATCTGAAATATAGCAAACGCAATACTACATATCATAGCATCAGAAAGCCTAGATCTGTAAAGGTGGTCATGGTATTCTTACTTCCAGATGAATTATCTGTGTTACCACAAATATATTGTATCAAATATAGCTTATCAACAAAAAGGAACAATTCACAGGAAATTAAAAAAAAATATTAACAGATGCAAAGAATTTTTTTAATACCAGTATTCTTACTCAAACATGCTTTTCATTTATAATTCCTAGAAAAAATAGGCTTTTACAATAAACTTACAAACAATGTTAGTTTGCATATATAAATATATATATTTGTCCAGCCACATACACATGGCTCTTCAAAGCCCTTCATGTCTAGCAGATTCCATGATTGAAAGAGAACAGCTTTCTCAGGGATGTGTGTGAAGTCTAGGTAGCATTAGTCTTTTTTTTTTTTTTTTTTTTTTTTTTTTAACCTCATGAGATGGACAAATCAATAGATCAAACTACTTTACAACCTGGTAACACTTGGAAACTTCTGTGTTTATAAATTACATTTCTTCACCCTTACAAGCCCTGCTTCCATACCTGAACTTACCTGCTGCCTTCCTTATTCCCAAAAGCTCCAATGCTTCTGCTCTTGATGTAAACAGTAACAGAGTGTAAGTGACAGAAACAATTTGTTTTATTTCTATTATTCACAGATCTATAGTAGAATTATAAGTGTTTTTAAAAAATGACATTTCAGTTGCAAACTGTAAAATGGCTAGGAAAGTCAAAACCAGTGGATGCCTACAATGGAATAATTTGCAGTGGAAAAGGCATCCAGAAAGATCAAAGAACAGAAAGCCAGAACTTACCTCATTCACAGCAGTTGACTGTAAGATTTTACTTTCTTACTAGTTCATCTGCATATAAAGTGTAATTGGTATTCATTCACGCTCTTAACACCTTTTGTTTCCATTCTTTCTGAATAGCGAGTTTGGAGGGTTTTTTTTAAAATACGTCTTAAAGAGGTCATTCAAATGAAACTGACTTAGGAACCTTTACAGATTGCTTCTATTAAAACTTGCTAAGCATTAGATCATTTTAGAAAACAAACAGACCACGAGTGCAGAAAATGTCAACTGCCACAAGATCAATATGTGGAAAACATAGGATAGTGAAGAAGGCATATTCCAACAGCAGTCAAATTGTTCCAAATGTGAAGATGACCTTGACATTTCCACTAACACATTTTTCCAGCAAGAAGCAAAAATAATTTTCTAAGTGACATTAGCTACACTTGTGAAATACACTTTTCAGTTCTACATACCATAGTCCATTTATAACATCTGGCTAGCAAAAAAATATATCTTATCAATAAAGTATATCTCCTATACAAAAATGACTACTTGACAAGACACATCCATTTCAATAAACAAACAAACCAAGCATCAGAAATCAGATGGATCATGCTCAGGATCAGATGGAAATCAGATGGATCAGATGCTGCACACTCCCACCACTCAGAACTACTGATATGCATAATGGAGGTTCGTAAGTGACCAGTATTTTAATTTTCTTCCTATCCCTACTTTCCATTTATGACAATGCATGCCAATCACTGAAACACATTGCCAGATTTAAAAAAAAAAAAAAAGTATCACATGTATCTCAATAAACCCGAATTAATTTAGATTCCCATTTATGAACTTAAGAAAACATAATGTAGCTTTCGATTCAATTTTACTGTTCGCTAACTTGCGAAGGAAACATACAGCTCTTGTGAAAAATAATCTCCAGAGGATTAAATGGCAATTAGAAAAGCAGACAGCTACGAAAAAGAACATTTTTGAACGAACCGATTAGAAAAAGTATCTCAAACCTCATGTGTACTGCGGTAAGTGACCAGTTCCTTAATTCTCATTTGCACTACAAAGCAAAATGGAAGGACGCGCGTAGCGATCATCAGGTCCCCCCCGACCAGAGCGGTTTCCTCGTTCCACCACCTCGCGTTCCTTAACGCAAGTTTCTCGCGACCCTCCTTACGCTCAGACACCCAACGCCGCCTCCAGCGGCGCGCTAACGCGGCCCTCGCCATCCCCCCGCCGCACCTGCAATCACTCACCGAAACCAGGCCGATTTCCCGGCTCCCCGCCCCACCCCCCA
>NW_009647444.1:1645707-1652737 GCF_000708025.1 Charadrius vociferus
GAAGAGCGGCGTTTCTCGGAAACGGGTGTGCGGTGTGCTCCCGTGCCGGGAAAGGACGGGAACGGGGAGACGGTTTCCCGTTGCGGTGTCCCCTGCGGAGATCGGGGCCCTGGTGGTGGCGCACGGTGTGTGTGAGGGGGGGACTCGGGAGGGCAGGGGGATGGATGGCGGGCGGCGTTAGTGAAAATACTGCGCACTCCCCGTTTTGCAGATGACGGGCACGAAGGGTGTTGGGAAAGGTCCAGGATTGACACCCGCGGGGACGCGGACCTTCGGCTGGCCGGGACGCCGATGGGCGCTGGTGCACACGGGAGGTGCTGGAGGATTAACACAATTTGCACATACTTTAGGCTTTGCGTAAAATTGGCCTCTAAGGAATAGAGGCTCTTAAGATCCCGGGGCTGGTGCGTAGTTCAGTGCGGCTGATGGCTGCCTTTGGCTTCCCAAAACGGCCTGAAACCAGTATGGGCTTTCCCTCAAAACACAAAGGGGGCCAGTACGATTGGGGTGCCCCGGCTGTAGGGGCAGATCTTGCAAATGTGACCTGAGTACGTTTTGAAGGCTCAAAACCCTGCTGGGATACAAAAAGGATCCATTTCCATTTTAAAAACTCGGGAATGTAAAGGAAATTTCACAGCTGGGGCTGCGCCATTTTGACTCGTCCATTTTCCGATGCCTGGGTTTGGCAGCACTGCCGCCCGCTCCGCTCACTGGGAATTTGCACCTGACCCCGCAGCGCGTTAGCCAAAGTTCAGTCCTGTTGTATGGTTTATTGGGGGCTCTTCTCCATTAGTCTTTATTTTCTAATATTTCTTCAAATGCTATTTGTTTCGTAAAACATGTTGCACACATTTTTTTTAGAATAGAATAGTTCAGTTGGAAGGGACCTACAACCACCATCTAGTCCAACTTGCCCGACCACTTCAGGGCAAAACTTAAAAAGTTAAAGCATGTTGTTAAGGGCATTGTCCAAAGGCCTCTGAAACACTGAGAGCATCGACCACCTCTCCAGGAAGCCTGTTCCAGTGTTTGACCACCCTCTGGGTAAAGAAATGTTTCCTCAAGCCAAGTCTGATCCTCCCCTGATGCAGCTTTGGGCCATTCCCACACGCCCTGTCCCTGGATCCCAGGGAGAAGAGCTCAGCACCTTCCTTTCCACGTGCCCTCCTCGGGGAGCTGCAGAGAGCAATGAGGTGGTCCTTCGGCCGCCTTCTCTCCCAGCAAGACTAGCACAGAGTCCTCAGCAGCTCCTCACAGGACATGCCTTCCAGCCCTGTCCCCAGCTTGGTTGTCCTCCTCTGGACAGGTTCAAGCACCTTCACATCCTTAAATGGTGGGGCCCAGCGCTGCGCACGGTGCTCCAGGTATTCTAATGTCAATCGTTGCAAATTTTCGGCTGCCCTCACGTCTCCACGTCCGCCCTGCCAGCTGGGCTACGTTGTGAAATGCTAAATGTCTGAGTTTTATCATCTGCAAGGGGCAAATGGTAGAGGTTGGCTGCTTTAACTCGCCGATATTTGTCTGTAAAGATGTTTCAGATACTCTGAGGAAAAAAATGCAGAAGTTGACAAAATGTACACTATTACTCCATATGTAATTTTGTTGCATAAATTAATCTGTCACACTCATTTTAAAGAAACTCTGATGATCGTTTGTTATATCAAGACGCCCTTTACAACATGTACCAGTTTTCTGTAAATAATAGTGACGAAATGTCCAAATTAAACATCAGTATACTTTTGTTAGGGTCCTTTCTTCTGTATCCAAATATTTATTTATTTTAAAGAAAATAGTGAAGAAATTAAAAAAAGAAAAGAATATACATTAAGGTGTTATACCTCTCATATACTGAGAAAAGAAAGAAAAATTTTCATCGTAACATCCAGTCTTGTGAAATTGATTGCTCTATCCAAGGTGATTACCTAGAGGGGGGGAAAAAAAATCATTCTTGTTGTTGGGATTTTTCTGTACCGGATTTGTTGTCACGGTGGTAAGGCTGTGTGGACTGATGTTAGGCTGTTAAATGGAAGCAGCCAACTTTTTTCATGCAACAAAATTAAATCCTGTGCTCAATGGAGCAGGGGAGTGTTTTAGCATTGATTTCGTTCTGCATAATACCGCAAGTTGTTTTGAAATGTATCTGCCTGTTAGCTTTTGGTTTAAAAAGGATCAAATAGAAACAAGGTTGAACTTTTCAGGGTCAGCTGAAAGATTTTTATCAACGGCAGTTTGGTGCTTGAGTCCCTCCGCTCCCTTTGAAAAATGTAATCCGCGCGCTGGGAAAAACTGGTTGTTTGGGTCCCACATACCAAAGTTTATAAACAGCAGCAGAATAGACATTAAACATCAGTGCAGTGATTTCGGATCCTATAAAGAACTGTCAGACCCATTTTGTATACAAGGAAAAGTGAAACAGACACATTAAGACACTTGACCAAAGCCACAAAGCAAAAGCTGAATGCTGCCAATTTGAATGTGCTTGAACAGTAAGTATGAGCATCAGCGCCAAAAGAGCGATGCTGACGCCCGGCCCCCTGGCCACACGCTCTACCCTCAGAGCAACACACCTCGTGATGTACCGATTCTTGACTTTTCAATCTGGAAAAGGATTTTCATCTCTGGAAACAGTAGGGATCTCGGAGTGTACATCTAGCAGAGTACTGACAGATCTCTCCAGGGTACGTTGTGCCTTTTCCTCACCTTGTTGCCTGAGATGATGGTAGTGGTGAAAGTACAAACTTCCTTCTTCTTCCTCTGTCGCTTTGCTGAAAGTGACACTGAGAAGATACTCAGAAATTTGGCAGCAATAGCAGAAGCACCATATAAAGGACTGTATTCTTCAATGGTGGGCAGAAAAGATGACGCCACATTACCAAAACCAGGGAGAGTAAGAAGATACAAACAGCAAAGAAGATTCCCCGTACTTCAAAGGCAGCAGAGGGATGTGAGCACTAGAAAATAGCCATGCTGGTCCCACAGCTGAGAGGGGCACAAGGTGTGCCTGTGGATGCTGAGCTCAAGCTAATTGCACACCCCAGAAGACTTCTGTTTATCTGGAGTCGGATTTAAAACCCACCGAAAGCAATGGGAATCTACCTGCTGATACAAAATACAGTTCGGCTCAAGCCTTCATTTCTATTGAGTGCTTTTAAGTATTGTTTCTTCCCTTTGTTATTCTGCACAGCTAAATATTTGTAGTTTTGTACAAATGATGAAGTTTGTGTTCCTATATACACTACCACCGCTCAGCTGTAGCTGAGTATTTTCTGTCCTTTTTTAAAGCATGGATAGAAAGATAATGGCTAATGCTTGTGGGTAGGCTCACTTCCCATCTTCCAAATATTTTATAACACTTTGTGAAGTGGTTTTCTTTATGTCATTCAAAGCAAAGTAACAAGTTGAACGTCTGCATTTTCATTTTCTGCCCTTGACCCTTTAGTTTAGTCTGTAAAATCAGAAATTAAAAATGGGATAAACATGGCAAATGCTGGCTGGGATTCTCATCGCTCCTGTTAGAGAGGACTTTCCTCCCCGTCCTCTCATATCCTCACCCTGCCTGCTCTTACTCCCTCAGTGTCTTAGCAAGAAGATTCACTGGCCCACTGTAGCTAACTTGTCTCCTACCCCCTCAAATCGATTCGTTCATCTATTAAATTGTGCAACAAAGAAGCCTGCCCCCTTCGAGCACACAGCTCACTTAGGGCTCAATCCTACAGTCTGCAATTTTTAAGGCAGCCGGAGTTTGCAATTGCCTCAAATTATATGAGTATCAGACCTTGTATGTTCTAATTTATTTACAAAAGCTGTGAGATGATGAAGAGGATGTTGACGGCTATCACCGTTTTCCTTCATCTTCTTTTTTCTTTAATTGAAGAACATGACATCAAAGAGAAAGGTCCTTAAATAACACAGTCGTTAAATAAATGGGGTCTGATACTGGAGTCCACATTCATTCCAAATTCCCATCTACTTCACTAGGAATTAAAAGCATTTAAAAATACGACTAAAGCTATTTTTATCAGGGAAAAATGAGCAGAAAGCTGCAGTGCCCTGGTTCTGATGTCATCCTTGAGTGCTGAAGAGTTTTTATGACTGACCTGATTTCCCAGATCATTCGTTTCCACTGATCAGTGAAAGCAGAAAAAAAGGGCCAAAGTGCACCTTTGGGGAGTTTCAGCTTCTCGCACGGGCCGGGACAGGGTCTGATCCACATCACGTTACATTGATCGCTAAATGTAATTTGTGTAGGAAAAAGAAAATCCCACTAATAAACATTTGCTGCCTCAGTTACAAAAAGTTTGCTTAAACACCATGGTTAGGCAAGCAGGGCAGGGCAGAGAAGGAATACGCTAGCAAAAGTTCTTCGGAGACTGGCCTGTGTCAGAATTCAGGAATTTAAGCTTTATCTCTGTCTTGACAAGAACTCAAGAGAAGGTAGAGGGAATGTTAGCCTGTCACATTCCCTTCTACAGGCCTAAATCTCTTTTGTTACACAGAACATTTTGCGGTTTTCTTTTTTGCTTTCATTTTTGTGCCTGGTTTCGCAGTAGGTTTCCTGTATTTGTTTCAGACTATGCATGTCATTTCCAAAGGTAGCGAGTGGTACTTTTATTGTAGTTTTAGGTTTAGCTCAACTGAGTGCACAAGGGAAGGTGGTGTAATTCCTCATCATGACACTTAATAAATGGGAAAGTTCTGGACAATATTTGTCCTAAACTTTCTGTATTGCTCATTAAATAGATTACTTTTTAGACTTCTCTCTCAGCTGACCTAGTGGATTATTTGCTATGATAGCTCTTCTAACACCTTTTACACACTGAAAGACTATTATTATTATGAGCTACATGTATAGCATCCTATTTGCTCAGTGCTGGAGCCAGAGCACAACACCCCAATGTCTCACACTGCTTATTACTCATACTGTAGTTTTTTAGCTTTCCAGGCATGGATATTCCTATGTGCAGGGGACCACTCGGGCTTTAGTCTGCAACTGTAGATGCAATGGGCTCAAGACATTCAGTTCTGTGGCCATAAGCCCTCACTCAAGCAGATCTACCACATGCTGTGTAAATATGGCCACACTGTCTTGCATTCGGGCATCTTTCATGTTCTCCAAAACTCTTACCATGCTCTCCCCTGCATTCTGTCCATTTTTATTTTTTACCTCCTTTTCAGCCCCTCAGACCAGACACCGGCAAGTTTGATCAGGGCTGAGCAGTGGTTAAGTTCTTCCAGTGCCTTCTGTATAACATTTCTGTGATATATTCCAGAATAATTGCCCTGTTCTCATGAGCCTCACACCACTGACTGAGGAGTGGTCCACTAGATTCACTAAGATAGTGGTACTGCTACTTGTGCATTTCTAACACACACAAGTTTATGTTTGCAGTATCCGATTTCCCTACTGACGGTCTAGACCTTGAGCTTAAGGTTCATCCGAATGTGCTGACCCTTTAGCCCAGCGTGACCATCAGAGCTGGCAAACCCCAGGGTAAATCCTTGGGCATACAGGTGAAGGATCATGAGTTTACACCATGGATCCTTTAGGACAGATCCTGGAAGAGCCCTTCCAAAGCGTTGAGATACAAACGTTTTCTTCATAACTTAAAACACAGTGCTTAGTACATTACAGAAGCCGAAGGAAAATAATTACTGGGCTGAGGAAAGACTGAGAGTCTATTCATCAATCTCTGTAAAGTGCCCTGATATTCTTGGCTAGAATGTCCATAGAAAGACAAATGGTCACTTTCCTCCATCCAACAGTTTTATCTGCATTGTTTTTCTTTCCCGTAGTTACAAGTGCTATGTATAGTAGCAGAAATAAAAAAGAAAATCCCAAAGAACCAAATTTGTCTTTTCTGAACTCCAGGCACAGTCACATCACTCAGAGCATCTAGTAGAAGACAGCATGGTAATAATAACAGCTATGGCATGCCTTTGTGTCAAGAAAGTTTTTAATCAAAATTGTGAACTCATTCAACAGTCTCCTCGTGTGCATTCCATAATTTTACCGAAATGTGAAACGTTGCACAGACCTCAGGAGGAAGCCTGCTGCTCTTTTTTGCGCTCCTAACAACCTTTGACATAATGAGGTGTGACAAAGTGATTTAAAATGTAGTCGCAGGAAGAAGGGCAGGAAAGCTCTGCTCTGCCTTGTGGGTGTTGTAGTCCTGCAGCCGTGGATCTGCCTAGGCAGCAATGGGAAGCCGGACTCTAAGTCCCACAGCTCCCACTAGAGACTGCCGCACAGGCTCAGAGACCATATGCTGGGAAGGGGGTGACTACATTGTGTCTATTGTAGGGTGGTTTTTTTTTTTCCTTTTTCTCCCTTGGCATTTTGTACATTTCACGGGAGGTTGAAATCGGGAGTGAAAAGCATGGCAGATGAGCAAGAAATTATGTGCAAACTCGAGAGCATCAAGGAGATCAGGTACGTTTGCTTTGTGCCGCATCAGTTCCATGGAGCAGCTTTTCCCTCGGGGGAGCGGAGGAGTTGCAGCGACCTGCGAGGAGCTATTGTGCGGCTGAGGGAAAGAAAACCACCGCCGGGCTTTACCCTCAGAGCTGAAAATACGGTTTTTTCTAAGTAGGGAAGGAGCATCTGCCGCTGGGGATCGCCGCTGGAATGCGCGGTGGAGGGCGGCAATGGTGCATTTCCAGGGAATTACCCCTGAGCGGTAACAGAAGGAAGAGTGCGCGGGTGGGAAGGACACAGCAGCCCCACGCAGCTGGGGGAGTGGTGTCGGGCTGCGGGTGGGGTGGGTTTGTTGGGGTTTTTTTTTTTGTTCTGGCTTTTTTTTTTTTTTTTTTTTTAAGCCCTTTGAATTATTATTTCTTATTCCTGAGGCTCTCTGACATAAATCTGTTATTTTGCCCCACTCGCTCCCGGGCAGGAGCCTTGACGGGCTGGGAGAGGAAGGGAATGGCACGAAAAGCAGCGTGTGACTCCGAGAGCCGAGGACGGAGGTGCCCCCCACCTCGTCCCGCCCCCGAATGGCAGGGAGGGATGCGCGCCCGGCGGGGCGCGGGT
>NW_009647444.1:1653003-1654340 GCF_000708025.1 Charadrius vociferus
GGTGGGTGCCCCGGGGGCTGGTGCACAGCACCCGTCCCGCGGTGGGCGCGGGGTGCGTTGAAAGAGGGGGCTCACAGGCACGGCACCCGGTGTGCCCACAGCGGGGACGTGCCTCTCCCTTGGCTTTAGGGAGGGCAGTTTCACTCTTTGGCTTCAGGCACTGATTTTTCAGGATGAGGCCTGAACTGGCTGTATTCGGTAGGTATTCAGGCATCCAAAAGCCAAAACACGTTGGGAAGAAAGTGAGGGCAGTGATTTTGGATGTAGCTGGGAGTTGTAAGGCATGCTGACAGTGGGGAACCACAGAGCAATGAGAAGTGTTTTGGGACACGACAGCTGGAGAGGGGCTACCGGGGAGGGAGGAGAGAGGGCAGGGGACAAAGGCACTGCCACCGGTCACAGAGACTTCTGGCTGGGAATGGCACCTCTAAGAAGCATATTTTACTCACGGAAGAGGTGAACCAGGCAGCAGTGTTTGGGCCTCGGCCGCCCTCACACAAAGGTGAACAAAGATCAAGGAAAAATACTTGTGTCTCGCATCCCAGAACTATTTGTAGACAGAGATGGGACAACACATGCTTTGCAGAGTAAGAACAATGCTCTTCTACTCACCTGTTAGGCAGGCTTGGTTTTAAAATACAGATCTAAATATGGCCTACTACACTTTGTGGTCCGATTATTATAATACTTAATTTAAATGTCCCACTAAATTATCTTTTCAGAATGAGTGGTATCATGTATTTGGAAATTGATGGTGCATTCATCTTTCTGATAATATATTCAAAGGTTATATATAAACTGTAATTAAGATATTTTTGCTATTAGTTTGTGGCATAAGGTAGTGTAAAGGTGATGTTCCTAGCTTTCGTATACAGTGAAGTATCAAGAAAGTTGCTTGAATAGATTTTAAATTTAAAAAAAAAAAATCAACATCAAAAAGTCAATCCTACTTGCAACATTGATGTCAATTTTGGGACTCCTTTAACATAATCTGATCAAATAAACCTATTTTTTCATCCCCAAATCTTTTAAAAGGAGCTTGCATTCTATGAGGAATTTTCTTCAAAATAAACATGAGAATTTCTCATGTTTACCAACACACCTTTGACAGATTTGGCAGGCTTTACTTTAATCTGCATTCCTTGTATTATTCTACAGGCAGAGAGGAAAAAAGCCCTCACAATCAAAATCAAAGAAATTGCCCATTCCTGTAGTTGATCTCTATCACTTATTAAAGGCAGCTCAGCTGGGTATTTGAAGGGATTCTGGAATCTGATTTTGAAGACCTGTATCTATATCCGTATTTATAGATACATACATATTATTTCTTGTCAAAG
>NW_009647444.1:1654390-1674716 GCF_000708025.1 Charadrius vociferus
ATTAAGTAGTTCCACAGAAATAACCCCAGTCATAAAATTAAGCAAATGCCTAAAGACTGTACCTCAGTGTTCTGACTGGGAGGAGATAAAAGAGAGTGGGAGTGAACTTACTGATGACAGATGCTACTTCCACTGTTTAATGCCCTGTTGGGACACACTTACCGGCATCAATGCAGTGTAAGAACTGAAATAGAAGGGAAAAGAATATGAGGGCAGAATTCATTAGGCAGTCTAGAAATCACACTTATGGTTTGTGTTTTAAAACATTACTGCATGTTGCCTGATGCTAACAGGAAGAGTTCTAATTTGTGTGCACTTTTGCTTTCCTAACATCAAAAGCTAATCGTTTGGACTGAAACAATCCCCTGCAACTAATTTGTTGTAGTAATTTGGCAGAGCGTGGCAGCCAGTGACTAGTAACAGTGAGGAAACTGATCTATTTCCATTGTCTTAGGTGAACACATGCCATAAATACAAGAGAGGAAGCAGGGAGGAAATTGGGGACAAATACTCCCAGTTTCAGTAATCAAAGCTGCCATTACAAAATAAATGTTTTAAGTAAATGGGATCAATGAGACTTGATGAAAAGAGGGGTAGATGGCTGGATGGTATTTTTTAGTGGGATATTTCCACATTTAAATGGAAGGCAGAGAGGATCTCTTTTACTGGTTGAAGTCCAATATTTACATTCAGACTAGTATAGGCCATTGTGCAGTAAATGACAGAACATCTCCAATGACATTAAAGATTACAATGTTATACCTACATACTTAAATTCTACCTACACCCATCAGGCTTCTTCTGCACTTCATTCATAAAACTTTTACTAGTTGACTTATTATTCCATCAGCTACATTCGTGTTTCTCTCACACGAGGTAAAGCAAGGAATCCCAGAACTCATCATTTCATGCCTGAAATGTGACATTGAAGCCTCTTGGTAGAACCACTTAAGTATTGTTGAAACATTGGTTACCCAGTATCATACTCTAACTTCCAGTACAGGAAAAATAAGTAAGGTCTCTTCACTAACTGAATCGCAGGAACAAGAACAGTTTGTTTGTTCTGTTGAACAGCTTGGGCAAGTGTTGAATCACTACCGCAGTGGGCTGCTCTGCTGCTTAAAACTGTCTGATGACCGAAACTCACACACTTTGATTATTAGCTTTGAAGAGAGAGATATCTAAACATTTTTGCTATGGAATTATGGATTGGCACAAATGAAGAATAGTCAGAATGCAGTATATGGGCAGAAACATTTACAAATACGTGACAGGTACCAGATCTTAGCGAAGAACGAAGAGAGTGCAGAGTTACTCGCAAGTGGGATGTTGATGGCCGGTGTCATTTGAGTTTTTACTATTCTGATATGTCATTGCTCTGGAATTTTCTTTAACTTGAAGTTAGTATTTTAGCAGTTCAAATTACTGTCCCCATAGTTTTAGTCAGTGTACATGATACTATAATCGCCTCCAATTCATTTTACATTTCTCAGAACCCTGTGCTCAGAATCCCAATTTTTCTGGATTTCTCTATTTTGTAACTAGGGTCTAATCCAAGTTCATTGATGCAGTAGAACTCTATTGGTATAAATTCTCTGAATCTACAGTATCTGTTAAAGTCTGACAATGTTCTGTTGATTTCATAATTCAGTATAAAAATTCTCGTAGCCCTGAAAAGCTCAGCAAAAGAGCTGGGATTAGAATTCCATTCTCTCATTGCACCTTATCCTTTCTCAGACACATTTAATCTCACACTTGTCTATTACTGCTGTTACCTTCTTCCATCTATTCACATATAAAGTGACGCCTCGCAAAAATATGTTGCCGTGACTTACTGTTTTCCCTCTATATTTTTAATTATCACTGGGATCCAGGAATAAGACTTTGCAGATGGAAAAAATAAAGGCACGGCTGAAAGCAGAATTTGAAGCTCTGGAGTCTGAGGAGCGTCATCTGAAAGAATACAAACAGGAAATGGACCTGCTGCTGCAAGAGAAGATGGCCCACGTGGAGGAGCTGCGGCTGATCCACGCTGATATTAATGTGGTATGTGAACAGTCGGGCTGTGGGCAGCCTGAGACACAGTTGTGTATAGAATCATAGAATCGTCTAGGGTGGAAGGGACCTTTAAGATCATCAAGTCCAACCATTAACCTGCCTGCCAAAGCCACTGCTAAGCCATGTCCCTCAGCACCACGTCTACCCATCTTTTACATACCTCCAGGGATGGCGACTCCACCACTTCCCTGGGCAGCCCACGGGCTGTGGAATTGTGCACATCAACGAACGATCACTGCTTCAGTAATCTGGACTTTACACCACTATCCTAAGAACCTACAAAAAGCGCCAAGTCAATGTACCTCAGGATAATTGTTTTTTCCTGTCTGTGTCGGACAGGATATTTTGTAATGTTGGCATAGCAAGCATCTGCACCAAGAGGATGGATAACCAAGCCCATTGTGGCTACAACTTTACCAGTAGCGATAGTAACATCACTCCGGCGGTCACATAGAAGACTGCTCTTCCCGTCAGTCTTCCTCATTTAGCACCTGGAAACAGAGAAATTGTGGCAGCTAGTTGGGACTTTTGATTGGAGGTTTTTGGAAGAAAAGAGATTGTGGGGAAATATATGGTATTTGTTCTTAGTAAGAGCTGACCTTCAGCACTCAGTGGAACCACCAGACATTAAGCTTAAAGCACCAGCCTGGAGGGAATTAATACAAGTAAGAGAAAAACAGTTTATAAACAAGGAAGATTAGCCAATTAGAGGGGCTAAATGGGGAATATACATTTAAACCTGCATTTTTTTACGTAATGTCAGGGCACTTACATGACTATACAGTGGTTTCTAGCTCTGAAGGTTTCTGTACATTGCACCAGAGGAAAAAAGCTCCCAGACCGTGAGCAAGTACAAGCTATGTACTGGATGTGCAGACTGCATTTATGTATCGCTTGAAATGCCTGTTCCCCTGCCCAGCTGCACAACCTCAGTCTCTGTTTCATCCTCCCCTCTTTTTCCTGTCAGATTGTCTTTTTCTCTGCTGCTTTTTACTGCAGGAACCTTTCCTTAGCTTGTTTGCTAATTTCTAACCAACGCTGTTCAGGTATCTTAGAAACACAGAAAATTAGTTTATTCTACTTTAATTTCTTTTTTAATGTCCCTTGAGAGCTTTCCATAGCTCCTCACTTGCTGACTTATCTGTAACCTGTCTACCTGCTTTTCCTGTTTTTCAGAAGCTCATATAGGCTGAGTGCACCTTTTTAGATGAAAATGCATCTCATATGTCACTTTCAGTTGCTTCTTCCCTGCCCAGTTTTCATCCTCCCAGTATCTTAACTCTTTGTTTTGCTATTGCGTTGTCTTCAGTCTCTTCCAACTTGAGTGAGAAAAATCTCTTCTTTCTGATACAGTCTTTCGCTCAATCAGAAAGCTAAAGGAACAGTTAGGAATTACTACTATATGATAATATATATAATATCTATTATATTTTAATATATATATAATATATATATAAGTAATTATTAAAGGAAAGGCATGCCCATCCTCCTGTTTCAGATGGAGAATACTATCAAGCAGTCTGAGAACGATCTCAACAAGCTCTTGGAATCTACTCGTCGCCTGCATGAGGAGTACAAACCCCTGAAGGAGCACGTAGATGCTTTGCGGATGACTCTGGGATTGCAGAGGCTGCCAGATCTATGTGAGGAGGAAGAGAAACTGTCCCTTGAGTAAGTCTCCAAAGCAAATATTATCTGGCTTTAGACCTTGTCTCGGTCCTGCTGATTATTTTGTCATTTTACTTTCGTCGGTAGGTGGAAAAAAGAACTTAAGAGGTAAGCATGAAAAACAAAGGTTAACAAAAAAGGGATGTGGGAGAACATGTATTTCGTAACATTCAGTCTGAATTTGTTAGAAGTTAAATTTAGATTATTCCAAGCTGCAGACTCTACATATGACATACAAAAATTCAAGGGTGGTCGGTTCTCTAGATTTTTATACCATATGCTGCTGTTTCTAGCAAGACTTTTTTTTCCCTGAAAATATTTTTTCTTTGCTCATTTATCAAGCGGAGGTAGGAGGCAATAAAAGAAAGGGATACAAGACAAGGATTCTCCAGTTGGTTTGTGCTACTGCTAGTCAGAATTTTACTTTTTGCTGCGTGCACATGGCAGTGGCATGTAGCCATATACCTATGACTGTTGACAAGTAACTTTACCCTAGATGTGGCATAGATTTGCATAATAAATTCCGGTTTCATTTTTAGGTATAACTAAGGTGGAGGAAGGTGACAGAATGATCTGCTATTCAAAGAACAGTGTCCTTTGTTTAACAGATCAGTTTTAAGAAACTCACATTCCTCCTAACGCCCAGCACATTTGGCATCATTGTCACAGACACAGTTTTCAAGATTTCTTTTGCATTTCTTCAGAAATGCTGTTTTCCATTCCAAGCACCTTGACACTACAAAGAATGTATTGATCTATTGTATAGAAAAATTATTACTTTTAACAGAATAAAGTATAAACAGAGGTGCATCCAAAGCTGTTAAATATACATGTTGTCTATTTTCCATCCTATTAGATTTATATCCAGTTGTACATCAAGATGTACAAGCTGACAATCTGGAATCTGGCTGAGGAAATGCAGAGGGAAATACAACCAATTCTATTTATGAACGAGTCCAAGTGGTGTCTAAGTGTAGGCAATTTGACTCTAGTGGAGGAAGATGATAGGGAAATGTGACCCATTGTGTTTTAACACAAAATATCGTTTACAAACTACGGAATACTCCTGAAGGTGGTTATATTTTTTAATTGGTTTTTTTTTTTTTTATCTAGCTACTTTGAAAAGCAGAAAGCGGAATGGCAGACAGAACCACAGGAGCCTCCCATCCCAGAGTCTCTGGCTGCAGCTGCAGCAGCTGCCCAACAGCTGCAAGTGGCACAGAAACAGGACACCAGACAGACAGCAACTTTCAGACAGCAGCCACCGCCAATGAAGGTCAGGAGATGGAACGCACTGGGGGTTCTCTTTTGTCATTGGAATGCATTATGTTTGTGCAGTTGATCAATATTTACAAAAAAGAAAAATTATGTGTCCTGATTCTGATTTTTCCTGCAGTGGTTCAAATCAAAAGCAGCCCCAGTAGACTTAAACTGGTGGCACCAGTCATCAAGGGTTAAGGACAAGGCTCTGTATTGTTTGACTCCTTTATGATTTAAGAGTCTCCATCAGCAGAGGTGTAGGCAATTCCCACTCCTCCTGTGCTTCATGTGGCTGAAAGGCATGTAAGAAAAAAGACCCCAAAAACGCTGGACAAAAGAAAACCTAATAGCTGGGAGTTAATCCCAAATGCATTCATATTAGAAGCAATGCACATATTTAATGAAGGAGAGTAATTACTGGTGATACAAATTACCAGGAAAGGTGGTTATTTCTGCACTTATTGGGATCTTCAAGTCAAGATTAACATGGATTAATTAAACCTAACAACAGGCACTTCAGTGACAGTTTGACTCGGCTCTGTTTGTAGTCAGTAAAAAGAGCTCCGTAGTTCCATAAGGGTATTCATCCCACCCGAGTTCCAAAGATTCACTGACTAAGAGGCCAACTGATGTAGGTACACTCCATAGTTCTGTACTTACTGTCTGGAGTTAGGGCATTGAAAAGTCTTTCTGAAAGTAATATGGAGCGAAAGGGTAGAGTTCTTGTGTTAAATATGTGGAATTCATCTAAGCACCCGCTTCTGTCTTGAATTCTGTGACATCACAGTCGGCCTTCACTGTGACTTCTCTGACGCAGTGAGCTATTACATATGGAAACATCTTCAAAACGTGTGGAACGTTTAACACAAAATAGAATTTATTGTTAAAGTTCTTGATACATGCCTAAACCGTGTGTTTGCTGAGCTGCAGTTTCCATTCAGTGAGGTACTCTAGTTTTTCAGTTGGCCTGAAGTGATCGCACAGTCCAGAGAGCTGGGCTGCACAGAACATAGCACTGGTTCACCCATGAAGGCAAGAAGCCTTAGTTATTTTTTTCTGTACGGTAAGTTAGAATATTACCCGCATAACAATGCCACTTACATGTTTGTAACGAGAGCCTGCAATGTCACATTTCAGGCATGTTTATCGTGTCACCAACAAATTCATCGGAACGCGCCCATATGTCCGCTCTGCAAAGCGAAGAGCCGATCTCGGAATCCCAAAAAGCCCAAGAGGAAACAGGACGAATGAAACCCAGAAGACTGACGAAAAACACATGCCCTGTTCCAGTACTCTTCCAGTAGAACTGCAAATGCGGCCAGACTTTACTGAAGTGCAGACTCAAGTACGACCGACCTGTTGTTTTCTATTTAATGCAATGTAAGCACAATGTTCCTGTTCTGTCCTAATTTCCTTCCAGTCCTTAGGATTTGGTTTGAGGAAAGTAAGTATTACTGGTGCTACAGTTTAACTTTCAATCATTCCGTCTTTTGGACTCCGAAACAAAGTAGAATTCTTATGCAAATCTCCTAAATGTCAGGCGATTCCTATTGGCCAAATGTGATTACCATAAATGCTTTTACGTTATTTTTTTAAAAACAGTTACTAGATTATTCTGTTTTCTCCTAATAACAGGAGACTATTTGAAGTGCTGAAATAGCAGACTGACTGTTTCACTAAAGAACAATTTGTTTTCCAAGCTAGTAAGACTGTGTAGGTTTGGGTATCCAGTAGAGCTCTATTTGTACAGGAAATGTTCAGGAAAAAAAAGAAATTGGTTATAGGGAAGATCAGTGCATTAAGGACAAACATGAATTTTGATGTACTGGAGTTTGATTGTACCATTGCCTCAAACTTGACTTAAAATTTGGAAGGGGGATCAATTTGCTGGCTGTGTATGAATGTCTAAGAATGATGTAATTTGTGATGCTTTGACATCCTAATATGGAATTATCTCCAGCAGTCAGAAGACTGATTGACTTGAGTACAAGGCTCCAATGAACTGTATTAGTGGTCCTCCTAGGCTCTACGGCCAGCCAGCTTACGGTGGTTCTCTAGGAAACATGCATGAAATATCCCAAATCTCTATGCGCACGTCTGCTGCTCCTGGCTTCCACAGCCTAAATCTCCCCTGGCAGACATATCCTCCGCTGGAGCGCAGGGCAGCTCAGTAACATGCAGCAGGAACAGCGTCAACTAAAAATGATGTCTTTCACCAGAACTGCCTGGCTTTGGTGCCACCGTCCTCCCTCAACCAAAACTTCCTATTTCTGTATCTTTTAATAGGTTGTTTTCAAGTAAGCTTTATTTCAGCCTAGGTTTTTTTTTTTCTTTTTCTTGCTCTGTATGTGTGCCAAAAGAACCCTGACTAAAGGATCCTTTAGACCTCTCCCTGCGTCCTCTTTTTTCACCCCATGTAACAACAGTTGCTCCAATGGGGAAGATGGCAGTGCCCGAACTGCAGAACCAGGGCTTTAAACTCACTCACTCTAATCCCAGTTTTGTCACCGCCTTTGTTGTCTAAATTGATCTCAAGTATTAAATATTCTTGTCACTAACTTCAGGAGGCAGGGACTGCCTGTTTGCATTCTCATCTCTTTAGCCCAGGTTTTCCTCTACTTTTTTGCTAGGGTGGTTATATCGAGAACTTTGCTTGTTAAATAGGAAAACCGGGGAAGCCCCAAGTCTCTGGTCAGAACTTTGCCAAATGCTGGGGACTGTACAAATCCACATGAACCGATTTTGCTGGCCAAATCACGTATGTTGCCATTAATTTCCCAACTCCACCATAAAGTACATGAGTATTTAATTGAATATAGTCCTATAATTTATGTGAAGTTCAGTTAATATTCTCCCATTTTAATGTTTCATAGCCAAATAAACACGTGTCAACAGCAGAGACAGAATGTGTACCACAAGTCCTTGAAAATATGTGAAGGGCATATTCTGCTAGCTGAATTACTGGAATTCAGTCTCTGTGAGACAGCAATAATGGAGGACAGTCTGACCCCATGGTCCAAATGGCAGCAGCGCGCTAACTCTATCTTTATGCATGTTTCCTAACACAAATTTTAAATGTCAGAGCAGCCACATGCTGTGTGCCCTGTGCAGAGCAATTCCAATTGGGTTTAAGGGAAAATGCACACAGAGTTAAAGGACAGTGTATGAACTCCCCCAAAGTGCATCCATGAGAGCAGCATACGTTGATGACAGTTGTACATAAATTTTAGAAGTGGTGGCAATGGAGAATGGGTGAATGGTCTGCCATGAAGTAGCAAAAATAGGATATATTTGTAGCAACTTCATCTCACCGTTCTGAAATAGATAGGGGTAGTCGTAGCTGCTCTCACTTCACTGTTACTTTGCCAGGTTCTTTCTTTCCTGGGAGATCTCTGAAGCTCTAAACTGAAGTATGCGTAAGGACGCACTGTTTACCAATTTAGTATGGCAGTTTTGTATTTTTACTTTTTTAAACTAGTCTCTTGTGCCCTCGTGTTTAACAAGGTTTGGGTTTTTTTAAAAAAAAAAAGAAAAAAATGTGAATATGACATATTGTGTTTGTATCAATCGTACTAGCATTTACAAATCTGTTTTCATATCCTTCACGAAGTTGTGCCGTATGAGTAGCGTGCGTTGCTGAGAATGAGTCTAACTGAATATGAGTCAACAGTGTGCCCTGGCAGCCAAAAGGGCCAACCGTGTCCTGGGGTGCATCGAGCACAGCATGGCTCGCTGGTCGAGGGAGGTGACCGTCCCGCTCGACACTGCACTGGTGTGGTCTCGAGCACTGTGTGCAGTTTTGGACACCTCAACGTAAGAAGGACGTCAAACTATTAGAGTGTGTCCAGAGGGTGACCAAGATGGGGAAAGGTCTCGAGGGCAAGACTGAGGAGGCACGGCTGAGGTCCCTTGGTTTGTTCAGCTTGGAGAAGAGAAGGCTGAGGGGGGGACCTCATCCCAGTGGGGAGACCTCATCCCAGTCTACAGCTTCCTCAAAGGGGGAAGCAGAGGGGGAGCTGCTGGTCTCTCTCTAGTGACCAGTGACAGGACATGGGGAAATGGAATGAAGCTGCATCAGGGGAAGTTCAGATTGGACCTTAGTAAAAGGTTTTTCACTGAGAGGGTGGTCAGTGACTGGAACAGGCTTCCCAGGGCACCAAGCCTGTCAGAGTTCAAGGAGCATCTGGACGATGCTCTTAAGCATATGGCTTGGTTTTAGGTAGTCCTGTGAGGAGCAGGGAGTTGGACTCAATGATACTTATGGGTCCCTTCCAACTGGAGATATTCTATGATTCTAACTATTTCAAGGAGACAAAATCTGTATTATTTATTAAGGGATAGTGGGGGCAGGGGAGGGAAGCAGTATCTTTCATAGGGAACCAGTGCTCTCCTTTTCTCGTACAGATTAATTAAGGAAGTTTAACCGAAGAGCTCTTCTCGTGACAGCCCCAGGCCCTTTTCTTCCAGGCACTTCTCAAGGGACTAGAGGGATAATTATGAAATATTGATTTCTTGTTTTTCAGTCAGAGGAAGAAGCTCTCTGAAGTACAGTTCTTACCCCAAGTCTACTGCGTTTTTGCTCTGTGGAGCAACAATGGGGTCTTCCTTTCTACCTAAGGTTCTTTGAGGATACTTCTTCACTTGGCTTAAATTCATTCTTATTTGGATTAAATTATCTTAATAGCCACAAAGAGACCCTTCTCAAAGCTTACAAGACTTTTATATTACCAAAGTCTGGTTTAACCTTGGCTTTGTCATTCCCTTTTCAATGGGTACTCAAGCAACAACAAAATCACTGGATTTTTTTGTTATAGGTGGTTTCCAGGGTCTTTCCCTGGTTCCTCACTTGCCTCAAAGGACAGTCCTGTTGTTCTGCAACCAAACGGCAAAAAAAAAATCACCAGCCTCCACCCCTGCCCCCCCACCTTAAGCTCATGCTAAAGGGATGCGAACACTCTACTATGTCTAAAGGCTTAGCTTTAGAAATTTTCGTACCCAAGCTGGGGTAGATCAGTTGTTCAAACTTTAGTGCCAATGACCCCATTAACTATAGAGAAAATGTAAGCCAGATTTTAATACTTGCACTTCCTGAATTCAACTTTAGCTTTCTAAACAGGACACTTGACTGACTGAACCTGCCAGTGGCTTCAAGTTACAGAATCTAATTTTGAAAGAATATCCATTGATGTGTTACTTTAAATAGCGGACTATTCAAGAAATTAAGACTTTACTAGCCCTTTAAATAAATAAAAGTGCTTTAGTTTATTTTACAGTTTTCTAATTCCTCCGACATAGGTTTTCTTTTTAGCGTTTCGGTATTTTAGCAATATTGGGCGTTTTCACTAGCTTCTGTGTTTTAAATATTTTACTCCTGTGCCCAGTAGGAGTAACAGTGTGCTACCCGTTTAATTTGTCTGTACAGTCCTTTTTAATAAATGTTTGTTTCATGTCCTGTTTTCTTCCTGAAGACTATTTTTACATCTGTTATTTGCTTACGCTACTGAGAAGGAGCCATATCCTGAAAGGTAAAACCCAGCTCTGTCATTTGACAGGATGCAATTAGCCACAATTCTTTATAGAAACTTTATGGAGATAAATACGGGGAAAGAAATACCCATTCTAATGAGCTTTAGAAAACAGACAGGAAAAGGAGATAGCAAGACAGGTTTTAACCTAGCCAAACTTCTCAGTCACATTTCTGGAACACAAACCACTGTGTGCTTAAGCTCCAAGATTTCTGCATCTGCGTAGGAGTCATAGAAACAGTGTCTCATTCCCCAAACCAGGTACTTCTGAAACAAACCTATCCTCTGCTGCTGCTGGCTACTAACACTGGAACTGGATAATTTGCATGCATAAAAATGCCTGATTTGCACTTGCAGGTGTCCAGTTATGAAACTCAAACAGACCCAGAAAAACAACAAGGAAATCACGTCCCTCTGCTGCAGTTCAACCACTGAAAGCTCTGACGGGGGCATTTATTTCAGTTTGTGACTGATTCGCAGAGCTGCAGCTTGAACCAGTTCCCAGTCAATTTCAACTAATTCCAACCAAACCACTCTTAGGTGGGAACAAGTCTTGCTCAGACAGGTTTCAGTTTGAAGAAAAGTCATATCCAACACCTTCTGTCATGGGCTACATTGCCAAGAGGCCAAAACCCAGCTGTGTTCTTCACGGTTCTTTACTACTGAGGAACCTCCTGGTTTGTTTTGCTCTCTAAAGTTAATCTGAAAGCAGCAAGAGATGTGATTCCCTCTCTGATTTCAGGTAGCGGATAGCTGTCTTCCAAAGACTTCTGCTTTGCCATTAGGAGATTGTATCTTCTGCTTGGGCTTGCTGGAAGTTACTTCTCTCAACAAAGTGGGGACTTCCCTCTCTTCCCAGATACCAGTAAATAAACTGAAAGAACAGTGGCATCTCCTTATTTGTGACCCATGAAAGATCTTCAGTGTCACACAGTACTTGAGTTTTCCTACTTATTCTGTCCCACTGCCTAATTCTTTGTTCTTTGCCCTCCTTTGATTGGCACTGGCTTACGCTTGTCACTGAGACAAAATTGTCCTGAGTGCATAACAATAACTAAATCCAGTAGACCACAGCAGCTCTTACGATGAGGAGGGAAGGAGAACGTTGGAAATACCCTTTTTTAGCTATAGTGAAAATGGTAATTTGTATGGACAACTATTTTAAAGACTCGGATTTCTGAACTGAAACAGAGGGTGTATTACATTTGCTTCCAAGTGAAAGCAAATTTCTCTTTATCCTCCTCCTTCAAGGGAACCATAACAAATGTAGCTTTTACATCTAGCGCCGCCATCCATTGGTGCGCAGCTGCTCGCAAAGTAGCTGTTCAGTTTGTGATATTTGGCACAGCAGCTGTTCGCGGGGCTGTTTTAGCATTTATGCACCCATTATCAACTGTTAAACACCACCTCCCATCTGGTTTCTGAACCGGCCAAACAGGTGAGTTGTATGGGGAGTGGGTTCTGGAGATAATTTGTCATTTCTCCAAATCAGCTATGACTTTAGAAATTCCATTTCCATCCTAACTCTTTGCCATCCGGATCGCACGCCCAGCATCTCGTTGTGTTAGTAGCGAAATTTGTGCTCCCATATCTATTAAAAAGTTCACCAGTTGTCCTCGAAGACCAACTGGAATTAAAATGTATCATCACTTATCCACAGATAAGCCTCCACCTTCTGCACAGGCAGGCCCAATTGCTTTCTGGGCATCACTTGTTTTTTGACTCCATGTCCTGCAATCCCTGGCGAAGGGGGAGGAAGGGATTGCCTCCCTTTGTGGGGACTGGCGCCAGAGGAGTTGGAATACGCTCCTTGCTTTCACTGTTATCTTGTTTCTGGAATGCTACAGCCAGACTCACGATAATGGCGGTGGGCTGACCTTGAATGGCGGCTCTGGGAATACCTAGGGCTAATGCATTCCTCCATCATTCATTCCTCCCTTCTGGGGACCCTGTTGCAGGTTCTTAAATGTGTTTCCCTTTGATCTAGTTTCTGTTCCCTGTTTCACAGGTCTGTCTTTGTGATCTCCCTCCCCGGGTTTTGTTTTTCAGCTGCTGCATCATCCCAGCCCCTTTCACAGCTGCAGTTAACAATGCCATGCATTAATTCTGCCCACGTGGGAAGTTGCTTGGGAGCATTATTGCCCTATTTTTTTATTATATTCAGGATCTCTTTTAATCTCATCCCATTTTACAACTAGATGGGGTTTAAGAATTGCTGGGGCTCCTCTAATTCCGTGTCTGTGCACAGCTTGGATGCAAGTGGCTTTTGCGATGGCTGTAGAGGGCTCACTTAAGAGATTTAATGGTGATTATGGAAGGTTCAACTCTGCTCCATTGTGTCCATTCCTCCAGCCCAATAAGCTACTTGGCTGGTGATAGAATGGGGTGTATTTGTTGGGTCAGGTCCTAAATTTAAGAAAACTCCCAGACTCTAATAGCCGTTTGCTTCATCCTCACTCAACATTATTTGGTCGCCACCACTTAGGCACACATTCCGTTCCCGTTTCACCTGTGTTTCTGCTTTGTCTCTCTTGACTATTTGTCATTTGGAACAGATCCCAGGGGATGGCTCACATAGTATGTCACAGACAACCACCCCGATGTCCTGCAGTTATTTCTGTTTTAACAAGGGGTCTGGCTTCATATTCAGAATGATTTGTGGGGAACAAAGGATTGTCTTCTCGCTCACTATCATCAGGACCACCCCAGATGTCTCCATCCCAGTCTTCAGGGGATACTATTACTTTCCTGATCTGTACAATGTCAGGGGAGTGGGGAACCTGTATAAGCATCATTTCGACCTTTTCTCCCAACTTTTTTTTTTTTTTTTCCTTTTCTTCCTGGAATTGTTTTTGCAGCTGTTGGATTTTTAAAGACAGTAACAACTCAGTTGCCTTCATACCTTCTATTTCTTTCTCTAGGTCCTGCTCCTTCCTATTTTTATTCTCCCTTTCTTGTTATGCAGCTTCTAAACAGGTACCTAGCATCTTGCAGGTAACTCCTTTCCCTTTTCCATCCTTTGTGTGGCCACTAATTGCTTTTAAGTGGTCTTCCAACACTTCCCAATTATGCCAATTGTCACAAGTCCATTCCTCTGAGAATTTGGGACTGAGATTCACTCCATGCCTCACATAATTGGTGATACTACTTGCCATCCTGCCGACTATGCCAGTTTGTCACAGAAGGGGTGATGCACTTCACTCGTAAGAAAGAAGCAGCAATGTATGGATAGAAAACGGTGATTTAACAAAGTCTGATAATAAATGCAACAGCGGTTCAACGAGATTCGATGGCAAGGTACACTTGGCTATTTACTGCATAGAGGACATAGAGGTCAGACAGAACTGTCAGGGACACCCTTCTGTTGAGTTGTGAATTAATAACTAATTCTTTTGTAATCAGGATTACAATCCAAACATCACCATTCTAGTCATGCTTTGACTGTGCTCCAAGCAGAGCTCTGCCTTTCTTGCAGGCTGCATCCAACGGCAAACACAGGATTTCAGCTTTGTCCTGGAGCTCAGATCACATATGGCAGCATGAGGATGGCAGCCCATCAAGTACTCGGAGTCTGAAAGGACAAAACTTGTTGCTCAGGGAGTGGACAGAGGGTCAAAACCAAACTAGCTTCTTTCTACTATGGGCTGTCTGTGATCTCAAGTGGGAATGGCCCCTAGCCTCCCTAGAGAGGGGTGGCAATCCAGAGATCCTTGTTGGGATCTTGAGAGAAGCCAAACAAAACAAGTAACAGAATTGCAGGCTTGGACTGTACGAGAGCTTGTTCGGGCTTCATCTGGGATGCGCTTGGCAGGATGCCCTGGGAGATCGGATGGGAGGGCTATGAGGCCCAGGGCTGCTGGGTAATCTCCAAAGAGTTCTCATCAAGCCTGGGGGCAGTGAGGCACACACACCCCTTCCCCACAAAGATCAAGGTAAGGAGCATCCGAACTAGAAAACAATAACAAAAACAACAGAACAAAGACACTCACCGTTCAAAACTAATTAAAGAAAAATAACTATTTACAGCACTTTGAAGTAATAAAAGAAGTTATACTGTTTGGGGGTTTGCTCATATTAATACAGAAAGACCGAAAAGTGAAGTCTGACAAAAACAAGCTGGCTAAGGGGCTTCCAGCTCTGACAGCAATTGACTGTTGCTAATCATATTGGCTATTCACTGGAAAGGGAGAGCCTCTTTCTCAGCTATGTTACTTTCATTCTCCCAAAGCAACGGTCAAGCTAATGAGTTGTCAGGAATGTCACAACCCTCAGTTGCAGTAACACAGGCAGCTCATGTTCATCTACTTGAGCATATAAGGATTTAGATTAGAACCAAGGAGCTGAAACAGAAGTTTTAACTGTGCTGTTGGTTCCTTCACTCACATAAGACAGACTTCACATAACAGAACGCAGATGACGATGTATGTGATGTGGGATATTCTAAAATGCAACAGCAAAAACATTTAAAGGATTAGTTCATCAACAGGTATTTTGTTCCATTTCAATCTAATGAAATTTCCGCAATTAAGTTCAGCATGTAAGAATGACAGGTTTGCATATTCTTCAGTTCTCAGCATCTTAACCTTTTTTCCCTTCGGGAAGGAACCACACTCCTCCCACTGAGCCAGCAGAAGCAGTCCATTTTGTAGAGAACGTCAGTGCTGGTCATGCAACAGCATTACATGAAGTAAGAGAATACAGACTGTTTCCAAAACATGCAGGCACTGGCACTCTGTAGCATCCGTTTCATTTCTACTCCAGACAGCTCTGGCTTTGGAATTCTTTATTTGGTTTGAAGTATGCTGAACACAGATCCTATGTCAAAGTTCTTCCAGTCTCTTCCCAAGCTTCCCTCCCACCTCTTACCTGCCTGGGTGGACAACCAGTAATCCAGAACATTACTAGATATAAGATCACGGTCAACTGAAGCTACTAAAAGAAGGCAGAAGTTGGCAGCATCAGATATGACTGCAGGGACACACTTTTCCCCTCTAACCCTCCCATTCTAGGCTCCTGGAATACACATAAAGCACTAAGACTTCTGTCAAAATATAGGGGAAGGAGAAACAGCATGTTCTCTTGGTGTGTGCCCTCCAGAACTGAAGTCTCTTCAGGTGCTGCCCAACCCCACCACTGAGCTAGAATTGCACTGCATCATGTAGCACCTGGAGAGATACCTCTGCTTTCCATCAACCTGGGGCAGATAAAGCCCTTATCCTGTAGAAGTGCTCTTTGCTGCATGGGGCAAGAGAAGAGGCACGGCTAGCATTTTCACTGTAAGGCAGTGTAGGGCCACTCTTCAGCCAGGAGTAGGTCTTGTAGAGTTTTTTCCATGTCTCTTTTCCGAGGGGTCTGCATTTCCTCCTTCACTCTAAAGCAGCTAGTTCCTCCAGGAGCTGCTCTTTCTCCCGCTGCAGCTCCTGCACCCGCTGTTTGTTCTGCTCTAGTCTGTCCTCCAGCCACTGAAGGAGTGGCCCGCTGATGGCAGACATCTGGCTGCAGAGGTTCTTTGTGAACACTGGAAAGAGCAAGAACATATCACACCAGCGCAAACACACAAAAGACTCTGTGTGCTACAACAACCCCAAAGCCAAGAGCATTAGAGACATCCAAGGAAACTCTCCAACATCCTGGCCAAACAGACATCCCCACAGGAAAGTCAGAATCAGCAGCTTGCTAAACAGGGAAACCAGCAACTTCAATCTGACCTTTAGACACCCAGGGGAGGGACAACAGACCTACAACAGAAATCTGGAAATTTGCATACAAGTCAGTCATCCCTGATGCTAATTAATTTCTAAATTCAGAAGCAAAGAATGCCTCATTTATTGAACAGGTGAGAATGGACAATGGGGTATTCATCTTGGAACAGAAGAAGCGTGATTAGGATTTACCCTGTCTCGCTGGCAAAAGCAAAGATGTCATATGCACATAACATACAGGAAGTGTCAGGAGATGCAAGCATGCATATAGATCAGACACTGCTTTAGGACTCAAGAAATCCAAAATCCTCTTGCTGTTCTAACAACAACAACAAAAAACAACCAACCCCCTCCCCCAAAACCCAAAGTCTGTTGTAATTTTAACCAACTGTACAGAGGTCGAAGGATGCAACAGCATTCTTAAACCCCAGGATAAGGTTATTTTACAGCCCTTGATGTGTTCCTTTAAAGTGTTTGGTTACAATTCTGTTCCTCCACTACACTTTGTGTAACAAGATAACAGTCTCAGGGAAATCTCTGGGTTACACAGTGTTTGTGATTGGAAATGAACTGTATGACAAAGAAAAAGACAAACTTTGGGCTTTTATAGTTATTTACAAGTGTCTTTCATGGCAAAGGGAGGACTGTTACACAGCTGTGGTCTACTGTCCCCCAAAATTAGAGCCAAACCAACCCCTGCTCAATGCTCTACTGTTTTAACTCTGGAAGAAGCATCCTGGATTCCTGCATGCAAAAAAGGAAGCCTTACCTGAGCCATTATGAATCTTGGTTACGGAGTCTAGATGGGTGAGGCTAAGAGAATGAACACGATGCAGGTTAGTAACAAGACAGCAGCGAACTGCATATTAGGCAAACCCAGGCTACAGAACCAGCTACCGACAAGTCACTGACACTGCAGATACATCTAAACCTCTTCACTTGTTGAAGCCCTGTACATTCACAAGGATAACAGAGAGCTTACATCATAGAAATATCAGTGTTAAGCACCAGAGGCAGGGAAAAAAAAAAAAAGCTGATATTTAATTTAATTTTTCAGATTACTTCTCAGCGCTCTTATCCTGGTTAAACACTAATTACTGTCACACACAGACACATCACTGTGCCACCATTAGCTAACACACACTCTAGCTCCTTTTTTGTTGCAAGAAAGGAGCAGTTATGCACAAGACTGAGAGAACTTGAACTCCTTAGCGTAAAGGTATTCAACCAGCTCTCCTACAAAGGCCCATGAGCTGCTAATGCTTCTTATTTTCTATACCCTTGCTAAGGTTATGGTACTTTAAATACTGCTAATGTTCTACTGTTGCTAAGACAGTCTTGGAGAGGGGTGCAGCCCCGGTGTTGTTACCTGTGAATTCTTCTGTAGGCATCTTGCTCTTCTTGGCAAAGGATCTTGGGCAGCTCTACAGCTGATTCCAGACACACTTTCCCAATGGTTTCATGGGGTACAACATGAATAGGAATTTCAATCCTTTCATATCTAAAAGGGTATCAGATATGATTAACTTCAAAGCAGCAGAGAAAGAAAAACGACTTCTACAAACCTGCAGTCTGTCTAACGCATGCCACGGCTGTAGGTTTACTTTTGGGAACACATGCCTGAGTTGACAGCCAAATGGAGGCCTTTTATAGCCACACGCTTGTCTTAAATTTTAATGGTAAACTGCTAAAGCAACTAGATGGCCTATACTGACAATATGATGCACAGCGTGTGTGCAGTTGGTGGGGACTCTACACTATGCAAGCTTGAAGCCTCAACCTCTACAGTTGCAAGCAAAAGGGTGAGACTTCCACACAATGGATTACAGCACAAATTCATGCCCAGACTACAGGGTCCTACACCAAATCTTAACCTACTGAATTATCTAGGCTAAATTAATCAGTCCTAATCCTTAGATTCTCTTCAAGCAGCCTGCATTAGCAGAAGTAAGGAGATCTTGTTCAGGCATCTCTATACAATATTCGCTCCTCATGATGAGCCTAGAAGCCATTTATTTGAGACAACCCAGAAAGGAGAGAGAAGATGAAATACAACTCATGGTGGACATAATATTCTTCTCCTGTACTCACTCTGAGCTCTTCTGAGCCTGAATGGACTGGAAACAGGTGTAGAGAATCCTGCCTGTCTAAGAGAGACAGCAGAAAGTCAGATTCCAAGAGCAAAAAATCATCTAAAACCCACACATTCCTTTAGGAAACAGAATATGCTTTCAAATAGCATTTTAACAGGTTGTAGAGGTACATACCTTTTGCTTTGACTGATATGCAGGAACTGATTACAAGCAGATACTGACATACCCATTAACTATAAAAAAGTCTTAATATCTACCTGGAAAACCTACACAAGACACACCACCATTGGCTTATCTCATACTATAGCAGCATCTCCTAAAGAGGCTAAAAGCACAAAGGTGCAATAAGCTATATCTGCTGGACGGAACAGCTGAAGGGCACTCACACATTTCAACACACACACATACCGCAGCCATCTAATGCAGTCCCAAAACCCTAGTACCAGCCCAGGTCTGCTGGCTGGAGAGCCAGGCTGTGGCTCAGCACAGAGTAATTAATAACTCATTCTTTTGTCATTCGGAGTATGATCCAAACATCACCATTCAAGTTGTGCTTTGACTGTGCTCCAAGCAGAGCTCCGCCCTTCTTGCAGGCAGCATCCAAGGATTCCAGCTTTGCCCTGGAGCTGATGTTTCTCATGAGCACTTGGAGGGTTTATTGCCATTTTTAAGTTGCCTACCTTTGTGTTTTTGTCCTCAATGAAGCAGGAAAAGATAAGCCCTACAAAACCTTGGTCCATCATCTGATACATAGCTTGTGTACGGACATCTGCAGACAAAGAAATAAGAGAATGAGAACTGCACTGGTTACCTGAAGGACTAGAAAAAGATTTGCCACCTTTTGAAGAGTGACCTGGAATTTGGTAACATCACAAGCTTTATTTTAAAGTACTTACCCCAGGTGACTAAGTTAAAAAAAAAATCCAATTTAAAAGGTAATTAAATAGCAAATCTTAAAAATAAAAGATGAGTTAACAAACCCAGAAATTATCTTAGCATCAGCCTGGTGCCACACATCACTATAGAGCCATAATGTCCAACATGTATAATATACTCATGCGCTTCTTACAAAAAAGTTTTCGTTTTTGCATTAACACTCACAGGTGTAAAAAATCATCACAGCAGGCTTCCAGGCATCACAGATTCTCACAGCTTTTTTTTTTTTTTTTTCAGAAAAGGGAGGGAAAAGAGTATTTGGATAAAACCCAGAGATCCCATGAATAAAAAACCCTCCTGTTAGACATGGGAGTCTACAGTTCAAGTTCCTGAGCTTGATCAGTGAGAACCTCTCTCTACCACATTCAGCTTGGGGTTCCGGCATCCCACGTTTTTCCAGGTTTTTTTTTTTTTTTTTTTTTTTTAACTATTTCCCACATTCTAGGTCTAGTTTTCCTGTCTGGAAGAATAGCAGTACTAGTAGCAGCTGATCTGTGACTACTGAGTCACGTACAGTTTGAGCACCTGGAGCACACAGACAGGAATGGGGCTATACTGGCAGAGGTTCCTGACGCCCACCCAGACAATCTACTAGAGGATGTCTGAGAAACCAAATTTCAATAGTTGTGATGTTTAGCTCTAAAAATCCAGTAAATTGAGTAATACGATTAGCAAGCTGTGACTTTTCACACAGAACCTAGACCAAGACTGCTCTTACCGACATGTGATGGCCAGACAGTAATATGAGGATGAGAGTGATACCAGCCCACAACTCTCATGGGCCGTCCTGTCATTTCAGCCAACCTGTGTGTGAGTCAAGGTGCTTTTGAAACCAATAGAGCAAATAGAAGAAGTTTTTTGTACACGGAAAACCAACAGATTTTCAAAGAGTTCCTCATCAGTTAACAGAATTCCAGATCCCTTTAGAGGGGTGACAAGACACACGGCAGGAAGCTGATGGAAGCCTCTTCCCCAGCACCACCAGGATGTCACTGCTGCAGAAGCAAACTGGATTTTGTTTGCACGTGGCAGTAAGTGACATGGCAGCAAGCTGTCCAAAACAGCATCTTTGAGTGTATGTAGG
>NW_009647444.1:1674757-1675614 GCF_000708025.1 Charadrius vociferus
TTTCATCTTTTAAGTCTCACTGCTGAACTGCTACCCTCCCCCAAAAAACATACTTCAATTTTACTTCTGACCAAATACACAGAAATTATAAAAAGTAGATATAACAAAATTCCACTGCAAATGCTGGAACCAACAAAGACTCCAGACAATGGCATCAGCCAGCACAGCCCTCCAAACTGAACAGCTGCAGGAGGGAAGCAGCAGACAACCTCAAGCCAACTAGAACAAGTCTAAAACACAGCACGTAAAAAGAGATCTGACATAAACCACTTCAGTGGCAAGTTTTCTGCTGTGTCTACTAAAGGATATCTCTGCTTCAGTAGAAGCAGCTGAAAGCTGCTCTGGCGAAATCTCCACACGGTCTTTTCTCTTATCGGAGCGGCGCAGGATGATCACAGAATGGATATGAACAATACGGCTGGTGTCAACCTAATGACACAGAAGGGAAAAATCGATCATTCCTCTGCTAAAGACATACCCACCCTCAAGTCAAGGCCGGCTCCTGTACTTTCAATAGGGAAAAGGTACGCAACAAGGCCAGGCTGGACAGGGCTTTGAGCAACCTGATCTAGTGGAAGGTGTCCTAGCCCGTGGCAGGGGAGTTGGAACTATATGATCTTTAAGGTCCCCTCTAACCGAAATCATTCTACGATTCTGTGATCGGAGTAGAGCACGGCGTGCAGATGGGAAGCTTGCCTGACTATAAGCTTTGACTTTCACGGCAGCGGGAACTATGACTCGGCACTAGCCAGAGGCGGAGAGGGGGGGCTGAGGGCGTAGCGGCACGTCTCTGCCGGGGAACCACCCCCACGCAGGCCTGTACAACGCTCTCTGCCGCGGCGACCGAACCCCGCTCG